>NC_053491.1:105372681-105622681 GCF_905171775.1 Rana temporaria | reverse complement strand
GTTGTTGTAGACTTGCAATTGTGTCAAATGGCACCCAAAACCCAATTTTTTTTATTAAACTTTAGGCAAACAGCTCATACGCTGATGAGTCATTTTATTTAAAGATTTCGAATTCTGTTCAGCCCAAGTGGTAGGGCAGCAACACGGCACAGCCAGGTCCATAATCTGACTGCACTGCAATTAAACCATACAGCCTGGTCTAGGACCTGCCCCAGCCAGTGACTGTCCAGTGAACAGAAGCCTTCTGATGAGGTAATCTCTGTTATCCCATCCTGTAAGTATATCCTCTGTTTACAAATGACAGTACCTTGCAATGCAACAAAGTAGAGCTTTTGTGTGTCTACTCTTTCTAGTAAGGTAAAACAGAGGATGCCAATAACAAACAGTTAAAGAATTTACTTCTTTTTTTTTTTTTTAATGTGCCAAATTGCTTGGGTTAAGTCTATTGAGGTGTATGCCACCTCACGGACGTATTTAAATTTTTAATGAGCGTCAAGTATACCTATTGTTTACACTTCCAGGTCCCCAGGTCAGCCGCTCTGCCTGCCCCTCCTCTCGCACAATAATGGAACGTTTTGTAGTATCTGAACCCATTCACAAAAATACAAAGCCTTCTGTGAATGCACAGCAGAGGGGAGGAACGGGCCGAGTGGCTGTTGTGAGAAAGCAGCATCTCTCCTGGCAGAGCACTGGGAGTACAGCAATAGCTGCACTACCTGCGCTCGGTAAAACTGTACATTGTTAACGAGAAAAGTAGACAAGGTGACATACACCTCGTTGGACTTAACCTATCATTAAGCTGTCAGATTTTAAAAAGCAATGGAATTCCTGGAGTTACATTTTAAAGATATATGCCAGCTGCATGGGAAAAGTACCTTTTAGATGAATGCATTTTCTGCTTAGAGTTGAGCTTTAAAAGTAAATGTTTTGGATAGAGAGAGCCTCTAGTATGTAGTGTGAGATCCATGCCCTTGTTGGGATATCTCCCTCAATGTACGTTGGCGCTATGGTGTCGCTATTACCTGGACCAGAAACTTAGATAAAATCTCTGCACAGTGGGATATTTAATTTTAAAACTAACCATAAAGGTGGTCTTTAAAATGATGCTGTTGGGTCAACACAGTTATTGATTTCAATCGAGATTAAATAGAATGACTGCATTAAAGCGCAAGGACATTTTCAGAAACTCTTGCTCTTAATACTTGAAATACTGAGAATAAATGTGCTGTTGTAGGTGTCTGTGCATACTGTACCTCCTACCCAAATAGATCGTTTTGAATGGAGGTGGCCTTTAGGAGGGAAAATAAATATGATCTTCTATAAGTTAGAAATTTAAAAATAGATTTTAAGTGGCAGTAGCATTAAAACTGAACTCCATGCAAATAAAAAAAAATGTGCAAGGAGTGTGTGTTTATTATAAATCAATAAAAGTGTATTTAAAAAAATATAAATATTTTAGGTACTTCTTATCAGCCTCTTGCAAATCCCCAGAAACCAGTGGTGCTGCACTGTGCATGTACTAACATGAGACATGCTGAATGGAGGAAAGATCAGAGTGACAGAGAGGAGTTCATCAGGCTACTGCTTCTCCTCCAGGCTAGGTGTGCTGTTTGGCAGGGGTAGGTCAGTCACAGGAATGAATGGAGAGACATACAAACCCTTTTGCATTTAAAACAACTCTATCTTCATGCTTAACTGTTTCCCCAGAGTTCAGACTTTAAACAGGGCTTTTATCTCGGCCACCTCATTGGTTATAGCAAGAATGAAAAGAATAGCGTTAATAAAATGTCAATGTATTAAAGTAAAATAAACACATACCAGTTGATGGAGCATGTCCGGGAGATACATAGATCTTAGTTGGGGTTAGGTTTATAATTCAAAATAAAATTTACAGGAAAGGGAGAACATTTTTTTTTTTTTACAGCAACAGATGTTCAAAGCTTAATCTGAACTCCAAAACGAAAAAATTCTACATTACAGCTTCCCAACACCTATGATGCAGCGGCTGCAATAGTCTTTTTTTTTTTTACCCGTGATCCGATCAGTAACACACGTTCTGTCTTTCGGTAGCTATGCTCACTTCTACACTGTGTCTATGGAGCAGCAACAAAGCAACACTTGAACAGCAGCACTAATAACCTGTAGAGAGGGTAGTGTCCTATGCACCATTCAGATTCACTTTTCATAAAAGCAAATAAAAAAAAAGCCTCACTCTAGCTAACACTTTTAAGCAGTTTTTATTTAATTTTCGGATAAAGGTTTTAACTTAATGAATAAAAGCTAACCATTGTAAGTGCCCCTCTCAGTAACACATAGTTGGTTTCTAGGGAAGGTAGTGCTGCGCTATGTGTGGAGGATGGAGAGGTGGAAAGGAAGTGAAGGGTGGTCTGACTGTGATAGTACAAACAAAAATGGCTTTAAAAAGAGCCGATCAGTGAGCAGGCTGACAAACTTATAAATATTCTAGACAAAAGTGCAAGTAACATAAATTCATACGTTCTTCTTAGTGGAAGGGAATACACAATCAATAAGGTGATGAGAGGTGCAAATAAAGATATACAATCTGTGTCACACAACCCCCAATTAGCTCTGCTGGGCTCAGTGATGAGCTAGTGCGAAAAAGTCCATAAAGCAGTAAACTGGTGATAAAGATCGATAAGGCAAAAACTTTAACACCAACACCAGAGATCTAAATAATAATTGAAAGTCCAAAATAGGGAAGTGATGGTGTGGGTTCGAATCGATAATGTGAAGAAAACGTGGGTATCCAGTGATCCTTTTAAGGTGACTGAGGATGTCCCCTTACCTTACTGCTGTAAGGTAACAGCATATGACTCCAACCACATATGGTTTATCCAAAAGGGCTCTGGTCCAGGGAAACTAGGTCCTCCTTGGAAGTCGCGTCCCAGGATGGCCAATGTCTCGCGCCCGGGGGGATAAAACCACCAATAGTGTGATATTGTTTTAAAACTTTTAATCAACATAAAATTAAAAGCGAGGGTACTCACATGGTTAAAATTAAATCAGGCATATAAAAAAGAGAGGGGCAATCGTTCGCCAACGTCACCTTCGGTACCTCTCAGTAGGCTCTTACGCGTATTCGTCACAAGCGTGACTTCTTCAGGACTCCTGAAGAAGTCACGCTTGTGACGAATACGCGTAAGAGCCTACTGAGAGGTACCGAAGGTGACGTTGGCGAACGATTGCCCCTCTCTTTTTTATATGCCTGATTTAATTTTAACCATGTGAGTACCCTCGCTTTTAATTTTATGTTGATTAAAAGTTTTAAAACAATATCACACTATTGGTGGTTTTATCCCCCCGGGCGCGAGACATTGGCCATCCTGGGACGCGACTTCCAAGGAGGACCTAGTTTCCCTGGACCAGAGCCCTTTTGGATAAACCATATGTGGTTGGAGTCATATGCTGTTACCTTACAGCAGTAAGGTAAGGGGACATCCTCAGTCACCTTAAAAGGATCACTGGATACCCACGTTTTCTTCACATTATCGATTCGGACCCACACCATCACTTCCCTATTTTGGACTTTCAATTATTATTTAGATCTCTGGTGTTAGTGTTAAAGTTTTTGCCTTATCGATCTTTATCACCAGTTTACTGCTTTATGGACTTTTTCGCACTAGCTCATCACTGAGCCCAGCAGAGCTAATTGGGGGTTGTGTGACACAGATTGTATATCTTTATTTGCACCTCTCATCACCTTATTGATTGTGTATTCCCTCCCACTAAGAAGAACGTATGAATTTATGTTACTTGCACTTTTGTCTAGAATATTTATAAGTTTGTCAGCCTGCTCACTGATCGGCTCTTTTTAAAGCCATTTTTGTTTGTACTATCACAGTCAGACCACCCTTCACTTCCTTTCCACCTCTCCATCCTCCACACATAGCGCAGCACTACCTTCCCCATTAATATTACTTATGGTCTGATACACCTTCCAGTGCCGCAGCTGCACCCCACCCCCCCTCCCCACCCTCCCTCTGATAGCGCGGTAATACCCACTCTCACATAGTTGGTTTCTACCCTCTTAATTTCGCTGGCCAGCATAGTCTTTTTAAAGAAGTTGAAAGGATAACAGACTTAATTGCAGGATCAATAGATAATAAAACTATGTTACAGGGGGAAACAAACATGGCTGTGTCAATGTTACTGTCAGTTTGCATCATAAACATCTTTTTAACTTTTTGCTCACAGTGTGACTTTCATTTCCCTTTGGGATTAGTAAAGTATTCTGCATCAGTAGTTGATTCCAAGGCAGCACCTTCCTTGTCAGTGACCAGACTAAGGCATTTTACACAAGGGAGACTGAGGCTGTGATCTGCTAGCTCAGCAGGGGATCTGTCCGCTTATCCCCGTTGAGGAGACGGATGACAGGCCTGTGTCTGCTCCGCTTATGCAGAGTGGACACGGGCACAGACTGCTCATCCTCTATGGGCGGTAGGTTGTAAAACGGACGGCCATCCAATCTGATCCGCTGAACAGAAGGGGAATTGATCCCCATCCAGATAGGATCGGATTAGGTGTAGGCGGGTGTAAATGGACACAGATCTGTTTACACCTGCCGCTCCATAGAGAAGAATGGAGGATCAGATCTGGCTAAAAAAACTGACCCGATAGGAACATTCATAGGAAAGGGGTCTAAATTCTCATCCACACAGTATACTTTGGGCTTGAAAATTAAGTTTTTTGTTCTAGTCGGATGCATTTCAGCAAGTTAAATTTTCTGTTTAATCACTAAACTATTTCTGCATAGCTGATAACTGTCCCTCACACTCGCTCTTACACAGTTGTCCATCTTTTGGCATAGCTCCCTATAATAAAATGGACTAGTTATACATACGTTGTACTAATCAGTTCATCCTTTAGATTACCGAATTTTCCAAAACTAGTTTGTGGGGTGGGAACAATAGCAGTTAGGTGGGTTTACCTGATAATTTTGGCATGCAGAAGTTATTTTTCAGTGCTTTTCCAGAAATACTGCCGTCGCATTGTGTCCCCTCTTACATCTTCACCCTCAAGTCTATATAGTGATTTTTATACTTGAATTTTTCCTTCCCCTCAATGACTGGCTTATATTTGAGGAAACAAAACGGTTTCAATAATGCCCAGATACATATCTCTATGTGTAACAGAAACAGGATTTAATAGATGGCTTATGAATCATAATTGGCTGAGTTAGTGTACAGTGAATGAAGAACCGGGGCTACATAACAGAATAAGATCGTATTTTTTGCAGTGAAAGAGTTAAAAATCCTCAGTATTCCCTTCCCAGCCAACCTCTCCTTCAGTATCATGCTGCTTTGGACGTTCCTCTATATACAGCAATATACAATAATAATTATTATTAAATGAAGTACAATAACCACAGAGTTAAAATACCATTAACGGTTTAACAATGTTCCTGTTAATCCAAGTGGCACACATAGTAAACACAAGATGATGTCCCTGCTTCGATCTTCCATAGTTCACAGTCCTGGTGACAATCGACGTGGTCCTGAAGTCCTTGGGGCTCATGAACAGAAGTTTCTGAATATTTATATTATTTTGTGAAACTGTTTTACATAACATTTCCTCCCTTTTTTTTTTTTCACAATCTATACATCAGGAAGAAATAAGCAAGCAAAATCCTATTACATACAAGTAGTAATAAAATCCTTAGTGGTTTTCACCTGGTTTCCTAAGTGACAGTCTTCAGAGTTCAAGCTCCAACCCTCCTGGGGCCAGTGCGTGAGGACTGGACAATAAAAATCCTTTGTGCAAATGTCCATCCCTTTGGTGTAGCCCCATTACAGCCAAATGACATCTTCTTTTAAGAATTAATGGATCTCCATGGAAAAAAAAATAAAAAAATATGATGGTGTCAAGGTTGTTTTACTAAAAAGTAACCAGAGATGCATTTTATGCTGAACTCTTCTACCTGTAGGGCTTGTTACATGGATGTGTAGGTCTGCTGTCTAGCTATTTATCATTTCAAAATAAGTTAAGATTGAAAAAGATTGCTGAACCAAATATAAGCAACAGGTAAACATTCAAGAGACTAACCAGATGCAAATAGTTTCCAGGATTACAAATCACTTTCGTTGGGAACCATGAATAAAAAAGCCTAAGTGTTGGCACCCATCAACTAAGGACATTTCTTCTCTTCTTTTAATTTAAAAGGGCACCGGGCCACTGAGCTGACAGCTGTTCTCAGGAAATACCAAGCACAACGCTGCATACTTTGGCTGAATCGTTTGTTGCCAGTTACAGTGTCTACAAATCTTTTCTTTTTCAGAAGAACCGTAAGCCATAGTCTGCATGTTGCTCTATGACGACTTCAAAAGGACTCATTGGATGCTGAAAACGTATAAAGGGGCCAAGGTGTTCTTTCTCTGGAAACACCCACTTGACACCGGTGATCAGTTCAGTTTAAGCTGCCATGTGGTACTCCAGAGTTACTAATACTTCAGTGACATCCTGACGTCTTTGGATGATACTACTACTGAAGCCTCACGCATCGGACAGGCAGTTCTGGATCCTGTCAATCCACTGCTGGGCCAGCAAAGGGTCTGTGGCACAGAAATTATAAACCCGCCGGGTTGTTTTCACCTGCAGAGAAGAAAAGGTGAATGCATTAAAACATTTGTTAAACTGAAAAGAAAGAAATAATATCTGCAAAGTATTATGAGGATTTGTCATTTATACTTACATCAAAAAATGACCTTTCATCCACATTTTTGGGAGCACCCAGTGTTGGGGTACCAGTATAGATAGACTCCACCTCCGCCAAGTCTATCTCCCCTTTACATTCAGTGTCTGTACGGCTCTCATAATAGCGCAGCTATTAGGGGAAAGGAAGGTACAAATGAAGCACAACAATGAAATTATTTTTTATAAAACAAAATTTAGCTAAGAGAAGGGGTAAAAAACAAAAAAAAAACAAAAAAAAAACTTTTTCTCCTATGAAAAAAACAGAATACATGCCAACTCTGGTGAAAAGGAGACATTTCTTCCCCATCTTTGCACTGAAATGACATGGGAGACTGACGGCTTACACACCACAGTGCACACCTTGGGGGATATTTACCAAATCTGGTGCAGCTGTGCCAATCAGCTTCCAACTTCAGCTTGTTCATTTAAGCTTTGACAATAAGCTCACATTCACACTGAGGGGCGGTTTGAACTTGCACGATTTCAAAGCAGCATTTCAGTCCGACTTCAGGGGCGAATTGACAGACCTCTATTCAAATTGCCCTTGAAGTCACCAAACATAGTGCAGGAACTACATTTGGGAATTGGTGCGGCGCTGCTAAATTCAGCATCTCACCGATTCAGACAGTGTCATTGCCGGCAATAGGCGGCGATCTGACATGTCACAACGGCCCGATGTGAACATGGGCTAAAACATAGAAGATGACTGATTACTATGCACAGCTGCACCAGATTCTGTGTGCACCAGTTTTAGTAAATCTTCCCCTATGAGTCCCAACTACCCATTACCACATTTAAATGCACATTGATCTCCCCATTGGACATATATCTGATCACTGACTAAAACGGGATATACACATATCATCATTCGGCTGGTTCAGCAAGAACTGGCGGAATTTCGATCCGTGTGTACCCCACTCAGCCAATCATTAGATCGGCTTCTGTCAAACGATCCTGCTGGAAAACAAGCATGTGATCAGTTGCTGCAGTGCTGATTAGTGTATTCTGATAGAGGGGAATTCCCGCAGTCAGAATACAATAGCACAGCGAGAAGATTACTGCATCCACATCGCTTGTTTGGATGAAGATCAGAGTTTTTTTTCTCAGTCGACCCGCTGGTTGGAGAAAAATAAATAAAAAATAAAAACTCGCAGTGTGTACCCAGCTTAAAGTGGAATTCCAGTTAAATATGAAAAACTACTCTTTATTTCTATATAGAAAACGTTTATATTATGCATTATTGTAATTGCTCGATGCCAAATTAGAAACAGTCTAATCCAGACATTTAGTAATTCTCCTGTGCTTCGCCTGTACAGGTGAATGTGGCTGCTCACAGGCACTTCCCGGTACTGTGCAAACAGTAAAGCACAGCGCTGCCCCTTTCCTGCCCGACTCACCCATGTCTGGCCCTACCCATCCCACCCTATCTATGATGATGTCATAATTTTTCTCACGGTGCTCTGAGATGAAGAACAGGGGAAGGAGACATGCACAGGACGAATGGCGACTGTAGTACACCGCTATCACCGATTCTCCGTTTTGTCTCTTGAGAAGCTTTTGGCCCTTCTTTTCATGCTGCTATTATCTTATTAGTATATAGTTTTCAGCAAGTTCCTGGTAAGCAATAACTTGGAAGGGTAATGAAATTTTCCAAGTTGTCAGCAGAAGGCAGCTACTATCAAGTTCAGCTACCTATACAAGGTTGAAATGGATCAATTTGTGCAAACCACATGAAAAAAATGAGGATGCATAAAAAAGGTACCATCTTCTGGTTTTCTTACCTGATGTTTTGTCTTGTCCAACACAAACCAACGTGGTTTCCAAGGTTTCATAAAAGCCCCTCGCTTATACAAAGTCCCTTCATATGACCTGGAAAGACAAGAAAAAACTCCATTACCATTCTAGCATTTTCTACAATGGCCATGTGACATGAAGCTCAGTATGCAGAGCCATAAGCCCAGTACAGCACCCTGAGGGACATTTATTGAGCAAATTAGCATCAAATTAGTTTATAAATCAGGCCGCCTGTCAAAGTCTATGCAACAATTTTAATGTATGATTGCAACCTGTGACAGATATTCCACTAGAGACGAGGCAGGTTTTCAGTTGGGATGCACAACTGGAGTGGTTCTAAGGGCAAAAGTTTTTTTTTGTTTTACCATAATGCATTCTTTGCATTAGGGTAAAAACCTTCCAATACCAGAAGTCTCATGCACATTTTCATAATTGGATCGTCTGGAAATGAAAAGCCCGAAGTCTTCTTGCAGAACAAACACTCTGGCTTTTGTCCTGTCTAGAACTAGACCCAGATACTCTAAAGGTTGTGTCAGTTCCAGCACAGATTTTTGAAGGTTTAGAATCCAACTAAACCTTTTTTGGGGTCTAGAGTGTCTGCATCATGTTGAGAATCAGAACTTGAAGTGACTGTTCCCTTAACAGAATGGGAATACCCTGTGAGTGTAGTAAGGCCAACAACAAGGGCCAGAACACCTTGGTGTGAACTCAAAGAGCAGATATTGGGACAAATGGCAGGCCTACAAACTGGTAGTGTGGTATGCCCACTACAAAACAGAAATGGCAATATTTGCTGAAAAGTTGGGGGCATGCAAATATGCATCCTTGATGGCTATCAAGGATAGAAAGTCTGCTTGGTGGAGGTAGGCTATAACAGACTTGGATAGAATTCCATATGGAACTATTGGACTTGAATGAAGACATTTAAATAAGAACCCCAGAAATGATGACACTTAAACTGTCAGCCAGATTGGATCTAGTGGATTCTACACATGCCCCATCAGTATGACCAGTGCGGATGTTACAAAACACTCTAGTAGCATCAAAGTTCCTAAAAGTGTCACTTGTAGAGACCAGTGCCTGAGTGACACATTCTAAGCAGGCCCTGCAAGCTTTGGTGCAGTGGGGTCCGGGTACAGCCTTCAAAACTTCGCCCTGGACTAGCCAATCCAAATAGCTGGGATAAAGAGCTCCGCAGCATGTAGATGTCTTGATTGAACAACAAATATCGTGATAAATAAAATAAAACAAAATGGCTACTAAATAAAAGGGGTAAACTTTTCTCAAATAGAAAAAAATAAATCTGTCCTAGAGCACCATCAAAAAATGTAATCCTAGGTCCTGACTCCTAAGTGCCAAGCAAAAAAAACCTGAGCTGTGTGTTGCAGATAGGGGGTTTGTGCACCAGCAGACGGCCTCCCCAAGGGCGTGTTTATTTATTACATTTTTGTGCACTGCACCTAGCATGCTTCTCATGCAGGTAGTAACATCAATACAATTCATCACAAAGATCTGGCTGTGCCCTTCAATGAACAAGAGAGAAATTATTATTTTTTTTCCTTGGGTTTGGATTTAGTTAAGCAATGTCAGCAAGATAGGGATGGCATCCTTACAAACAAAAACAAAAAACAAATGTATCAGCTGGGTTAATATTGAAAATGTCACCAACATATTGCAAAATTCATAAATCACAATAGTGCAAATGATGTGTAATATCTTCCACTAAATTAATAGTCGACAATAAATGTATCAACTTAAGTCCCAGTTCACACTTGCACTGCAAATCAAATGCGATGTAAGTGCAATGCGATTTTAGTCATACATATAGTATGGCTGATATCGCATCGCATTCGGCCCAAACTCACACAGGACTTATTTTTTGGTCCGCACCAGAATCAGATCCATGTCTGAACTGTGAATTGGCAGTGCGATATGCAAGCTTAACTGGGGGGGGGGTCATTGACATTGTATTGACACTCCCAGAAGTTTGCATAAGGCAGTGTGAACTGCCGTGTGAGTCAGGTGCGATGCAGGGATTTGCAGGGTTCCCGCATGGCACAAGTGTGAACCGAGCCTTAGACTGCATTGATACCTTGCAAATTTGTAATCATTGATTTGACATCATGCAGCACAAACATTTACACATTACAAGCCTACATTAGTTGTTATAACAGACTCAAAGAAATTCACCTTGCTCTTTTATCTCCAAGGTAGTCAGATTTTATTGCATATGTAGAAGCTACCACAGCCTCTACAATACCCGAATATGTGTTATAGTGCACACTGTAATGTCATTACCTGTTTTCTCTCTCTGCAGTGTTGAACTGATTGTATAAGGTGCTAGTACTGTTGCGAGCTCCCATTTTCCCTGCACTGGTAGGCGTACTCGTTGTGCTTGGACCACTTTCTAAGCTTAGGTTCAGCGTAGATCCCACACCACTTTCCTGGAGATATATTCCCAATGACTGGCGCTGAGAGGACACATTTGATGACATTAAAAGAGCGCTTGATTTCTGTGTTGGAGGAGGAAAAAAAAAATAGTCATGCTATACTAACAAATGTCCTTCCACTTGCTCAGAGTAACTGACATTTGTAGAAAATCACCAGAAAAGCTCACTGTCCAGTTACGTTGCAATATACATGATAAGGACACAACAAGCAAGAAAGTCTTGTAGAGGTATACTTACTCGACTTTCGTGTCGAACTTCTGTCCTGTGGACAGCTTTGACCTTATCCCAGGTATCTTTCCAGCGCTCTGGTACAGGCCGCAAATCCATCTCCAAATTCTGCAACTCCTGCGAACAGAAAATATTGCAATAAGACTACCATAATACTGCCTAGTGATATTGACAAGCAAAGTAAAAAAAAAAAAAAAAAAAAAAAAAAAAGACTACTTCGGATTTTGAGTGAGATTCTGTATGGAGTTTATGAGCGAGTTAACAGTGCTTGAAAAATACTGTAGCGTTTGATCCGATTCACAAGTCTCTGCAAGTTTTCCAGCATGTACAACAAAACCTTTAAACATTATTCACACTTTGGTATTGTATTTAAATAATCAAACCTCTAATAAGCATGTGATGGCATCGGGCTGAACACGCTGCGGTGCATGATACGAAGGCCAAATAATCTTGCGTTTGGTCTGTGGGGCTGAACTGTCCGTTTTCTCGGGTTCTATATGCCGGGGTCCCTGTAGAAGCTCCCAGTCATACGAAGGCCCTTCACTCATTGCCTCATGAGTATAATAATCCCATACGCGAAGACCCCACACTGAGCTGTATGGACGCAGCACCTATAGAACAAAACATTTCTTAAAATGACATATCAGTCTACAGATATATTATAGACATTCAGAGATGAGACTTCAGAGATGCCCAAACAAAATGTATTCTTTTGTCCTTACTTCTCCATCTTCAGGGCTGAACATATAGTTGTAAAATACTGGATTCTTCTTATTCAGCCGTTCCATATAATCCCATACTGATCTGCATACTTGGGGGCCCCTTCGATCGCCCTTCTCCTCATAGAGAATGCCTAGAAGGAAGACAGTGTGATGTCACAGACTGGACAAGATAGCTCAATATACACCTAAACTCCTCCAAGATCAAGCCGCTGCTCTCACCTTTCTCTATTCTTTCACAGTCCGAATCCAACAAGAAGGTGCGGAAGCGGTTTGACACGTAGTGGTATGCCAGAAACTTCAGATAATACTGACTGAACTCAAACTCAGAGGGGAACTGCAAATGGATCTGTATAAAATGCAAGCTTTGTTTACTTTGCATGATTTAATGAGGCTAAACCATGAAAAATGAATAGAAATGTAAAAGGACAAAGAGTGGAAATCCAACTCTCTCTGCATAGAGTCAGTCAAACAAAGTCACACAATCTACGATACATACTAAAACTGAAGCTATACTACTAGATAAAAGTTTCTAATTTTGAATCCTTATGGAGACCTTGGATCAAACACTATTTACCCCCTGGTTTGGGCTGTTCACTAATTTCTCCCTGAGCGATTATAATATCCACCCCGCTACTATGATTACCTTCAGCTGATTCTCTAACCATTGGTCCCCCCTGGACATTTCTTTCTCTCTCCCCCTCTGTGCCCTATCCCCTCTACTAGGTTTATTCTTGTTAATTATCCGATATACCAACTGTAATAGAAGATGCTTTGAATAGTTGGGATTTTTGACCTTCGCACCAGATAAAGCCAAGCCAAGAGAAGGAACTTGGCCCTGGTTTAGCCTGATTTATTCCCCCAGCTATTCTATAACACATTAACTTTAGCTTTCTTTATAGGTTCATTCTATTCTCTTCATAGATGACATAATTATATTATTTCAATCAACTTAATTTCTCAATTACTTACATCAAATAGCTGCCATGAAGCTATGATTATGACATTTCATATTACATAATCTTATCCTACAATCCGCCAGGTTATCCATTTTCATTTACATTTAGAAGAGTTACTTTCCTGAATGATTACGCCTTTTTCTACTATACTATTGTACATGTTCTGTTAATGGAATATCCATATCTCTTATATTATTGTACATGCTCTTTTAAACGGAAGTTTGTGGATAATTATAAAATTCAATAACATTTTTGAAACAGAAATGTAAAAAGACAAGGACTACAAATGGAAAACACACCCTAAAGAACTCATTAATCACAAATTAATGAACATTTACCTGATGCACACAGTCCAGAAACTGCAGAAAAACAGGAGTGAAACCATTGCTCTGACTGGCTGCAGTATGTGCACCTCGATGGCTGAATCTGTGACCAAATGAAAGCCATTCCTTCTCCAAGAGTAGCCGAAAACCCTCAATAGTCCGGTAATATGGGTCAGACAGCAGTTGGACTAGGGACACCACCTTAAAAAAAAAAAAAAAAAGGAAGGCTGCTTTATACATTTAAAACATTGCAGTAAATCTTTCCAGGTCATAAGAATATTGAGGTTGTTACTCAAATAATAATTGGACAATGAACCTGATCAATGCCAGTACCTGTGTAGTGAGATCCCACCCATCTTCCAATCCAACCAGAACAGAAGATCCGCTGTCTAGTAACTCTACAACCAGCACAGAGACCTGAAGGAGCTTGTGAATCTGAAAAGAATTGGTATATATATGAATGTCAGATAACAGGAAACTACAGCGCTCAAAACATAATGTTGTATTAAAAGAATTAAAGGGACCCAACACAAAGGAAACAAAGTCAGCAGATGCTTTACAGACCATAAAATGTTGTGAAAAAAAAGTCATAAGTAGCACTCCAGTGTGTACAGACAGACCTGTAAAAGCCATTCGGAGTCTTCCAGTGTGCGCAGGTACGACAGGTTGGGGTCTGTCGAGGGGGCACTAGGTACACAGGCTTTCATCAATTTTTTAAAACTGGCCTTCACTTGTCTCACATCAAAAAGCTCAATGGGGACCAGTTCCCACTGCTGAAGTGGGTCTTGCTTTACTCCCTAGGTAAGAGGTACAGGAAACACACATATCAGTGAAAAGAAAATATAACATATAAACAATACTGCATCAGCACTTCTCTTTTAGTTTCAACATATGTTGAAAGTACTGATTCTTATATACGAGAGGTTAGGGTTGCACCGATACCAGTATTAGTGCCTATACTAAGCTTTTGCACGAGTACTTGTGCAAATTCTGATACCTTTTGTAGTGCGATTTGAGTCCATACAAAATGAATGGGCCCAAATCACATTGCAAAGAACTGCATGTCATTTGAACAGGAATGCTGTGCGAATCCTATTCGAATGACGTGTTTTCTGCACCACTCCCGTGTGAACCCAGGCTCGTCATAATGACTTCCGCCCGCATTCACACAGGAGAAGTGTGATTCAGACAGTAAATCACACAGCATTCCTGTGCAAACCACATGCAATTCTTTGCGATGCATTTTGCATGAGCTCAAATTTCATCGGTAATTGGTATCAGCAAGTACTTGAGCACAAGTATCTGTAGTCACTCTTAAAAAACAGGTATCGCCTCTCATTTATCGGTGTCCCCAGCTGTTTATTAATAAACTGATCCATCTATATATGTTCCATCAGTCATACCTGACTCCAGTTCGATTGCATGCAATGCATCGTATACCTACCTCTACCTGCACTAGGTGTACCTGCCCACGTGCGGACTTCACACATGCTATGTGGCTTTGCCCAGTCATAGAGAGGTACTGGCAGCAGGTGACGGAGATATTGACTGCAGTTGTCAATCCCTGTTCCATGTACCCCATTGGTGTGTTTGTTGGGAGTCCTAGACAAAGAGTTGTGGCCGAGACATGCTAGGACCATGTAAATGGAAATATTATTTATGGATCGTAAAGCTGTGGCACTTAAATGGATTCAGCCCACTCCTCCATCTATACGTACATGGCTTTGGTTAGTAAATCAGGTATTGCCTTATGAGAAGCTTATTTTCGAACAAAGAGGTTGCCCAGCTAAATATAACAAGGTGTGGGATGCGTGTTGTTCGTCTGACATCACTGTAACCAATGCGTGAAATAACGATAATCAATAATTTTGTGTTTCTTTGTTATTAAACGTGTATCAGGATTGGTTTAAAGAAGAGTGCTGAATGATTATATTTATGCAAAATGTTAATGCACTGTGAATGTTCCTTATTATTCTATGTGCTCATGTTAAAGGGGTTGTAAAGGTTTGTTTTTTATTTTCTAAATAGGTTACTTTAAGCTAGTGCATTGTTGGTTCACTTACCTTTTCCTTCGATTTCCCTTCTAAATGTTTTTTTTTTCTTTGTCTGAATTTCTCACTTCCTGTTCCTCCTCAGTAAGCTGTTCTAAATGACTTTCCACCGCTCGGATGATGGTGGAAAGCTTACTGAGGAGAAACAGGAAGTGAGAAATTCAAACAAAGAAAAAAAATATTTAGAAGGGAAATCGAAGGAAAAGGTAAGTAAACCAACAATGCACTAGCTTAAAGGAATCAATTTAGAAAATAAAATACGAACCTTTACAACCCCTTTAAGCACATTGTCACAGTTTTATACCTTTTTTTTTTAAAAAACACAGGCATCGGTGCATCTCTACTAGAGGTTGTTCCTGGTTAGGCCAACTTAAGCTTAAAAGACTTACTTTGAGCTGTGACTTGTCACCTATG
Source organism: Rana temporaria (assembly GCF_905171775.1). Taxonomy (NCBI): domain Eukaryota; kingdom Metazoa; phylum Chordata; class Amphibia; order Anura; family Ranidae; genus Rana; species Rana temporaria. Next base: position 105,607,032 of record NC_053491.1, on the reverse strand, counting down.
ATGTACAGCGCAGCTCTGCGTGGGGTCAATGCACTCTCTGAGGGTCCTCCATTTTGATGGGGGGTCAAAAGCTCTCTTGCAGCCAATCGTGTGCCTACATCTGCGCTCATACCATAGGCACTAAGTCTCCCAGTGCCACGCATGCTGCCCCATTTACCTATATGTATATGAAAGAATTAGAAAAATAATATACTGGAGAGATTTAGGTAATTGGCTCAGCAATCACCCATCATTCCTATTAGTAGAACCATCTTGTCAGTACATTAAGCTCAAGCTTAGCAAACATTAGAAAAGGGAAATGAGGGGATGCCAACTGTAATTAGGCCGATTAGATTGTGTTACTGTCAAGACTTTAAATAACAATTGAGCTTATTTGGAGCAGTTATTGCTGGAAAGGAAAGGTAAGGAGGGATTTAATGCTCATTTTATTCTCTGGCGTCAACACGACATATGCACTGACCTTGCTCAGCATAACTTCGCTTCACTGCGGGGTGCTTAATACCCCGTACAGAATAACCTGGTTCAAGGAGAAAGTGGCATGTGTGTCAAGGAAGAATGTATGGAGAAGGAAGGGCAAGGGGGCAACTGAAACAGTATATGACTGGCACACAACAGTAAACTCGGATTCTGAAGGGCAAATGGGACCATATCTTTATTCAGTGATTTTAGCTTATGCATAGGAAGATTGCTGCAGCATGATACACTAAATAAAACACTAGACAAATGAAGACTAAGATTACTAAAGTAAATCACAATAGTGGGCAGGACGGAAATCGTAGCATAAAAAGCCAATGAAAAGTATGTGGCCAAAATCTTAATTAATAAGAAGCTCCGAATGTGAAAAACAAGGTGAAATAAGCAGAAAGGTTATCCTGGCATGCTTGATATATGAATAAAACAAAGTGACAATGAAGTGCCGAAATTATTTGACATGAATGGCGCTTGTATGCAGCATTCATTCTTTAAATGCACTAAACACATTACACTCTAAAAACTCAAACCGCCACGGGTCACTGCGCAGTATAACCTTGCAACCATCATATGCATTCATGTCCATACAGCCAAACAATTTGGAATCGTACCTCCTCGAACGTCCTCCTTCCCTCCCATCACCTGCTTCATCAGAGAACCCAGTTTGGGTTGACGTTTGTCAGGAGAATCTGCAGTAGAAACACCAGCTTACATTCCTTGGACAAAGCTCAGCTAATTACAAGCACCACTCAGGATATCCTCCATCCTGCTTGTTCATTTCTATTTATTTGTTAAATAAATCCTTATGCAAAAGAAAGACCTTATACTATTTTCATATACTGTAGCCTATCTTTTAGATCTTGTAAAGTCAACTCATGCAGCAATAACAGCATTAGAGGGACCCAGTCACAATTGTGAAGAATATCCTGAATCTCTGCTCTAATTGGAGAAACCATACTACTTTGGGAAGGCTTTACATCCCATTATTTATCTGTTATCTCCTCAATCAGAGGCTGACCCTTCTGTTCTGAAAGTCTTAGCCTTAAGATCTCACAAAGACAACCCTCTCATCTGTCTGTATTCAATGTTGAAGATTTACAAGATACTGCAAGCTCGGGAAACATTCATAAATTGGCCTAATTACAGTAAGGAATACGTAAAATTATGTTACAGGTTTACAGTGCCTTGCAAAAGTATTCACAACCCCCCTGGGTGCTTTTCCTGTTTTTTGGTGTGCGCCTTATAAACTGTAATTGAAATAATTTTTTGGGGCGAGTTTGTACCATGTATGTATACAACATGCCTATGGCAAAATATTTTTGGGACACAATTATTAAAGCAGGACCTATGAGCTTGTAGCCATAATGTGCTAATATGCTACCTGGCAAGCGACCCCTTCCAGCTTGACAGGCTGGGCCAGGCCAGGATGACTTCACTCCTGCTCACAATCCCGTAAATGTAGACTGAGTTGCACAGTTCTGTGTAAATTAAAGATGAGCTCCAGCGTGTTCGCACAGCCCATGTGCAGAGCCCGCCAGGAAGTCGGCGCTGCGCTAATCACAGGCAGGGAGACATTGTCCAGATGAGTGGCTGCAGAGATGGGCAAATGTCTCCCTAACTGTGATTAGTGCAGTGCCGACTTCCTGGCGGGCTCTGCACATGGGCTGTGTGAACATGCCGGAGCTCATCCATAGTGTACATAAACACTGACAGCGTTTTTTTGTTTTTCCTAATTCCATTTTAAAACAAAATAATTAAAATAATCCAGAAATACTCAGTGTGTATAAGTATTGCGGAGCAACTATTTGTTGCAATTGTAAGGCTCTTAAAGTGATACTAAAAGTTTGTTTTAAAAATAATAAATAACAAACATATCCTACTTGACTCCACTGTGTAGTTCGATTGTGATGTCGGACTTTGTGCAGTCCCAGGTTTCAAAAATGTTCATACTCAGCATGTTTATCAAACCAATATATAGTGTCTAGTATTAGCGACTAATAATGCTGCACCCTTGTTTGGACAAATTTCAGTGTTTTTAGCTTGATTACATTATTGAACTAAATGTATTATATTATTTATGATTTTGTGTTTCAAACTTTATCATACACGGGATGTCTATTAGACGCTTGTGTGGACAGATTTAAGTGAGTTATAAATATTTTGAACCTTTAAAGGTCTTAGGCCCCTTCTTCACACAGATGGACCGATCGCATCTGTCTGTCAGGTGGACCCGATCAGACCATCCATTGCTCTCTATGTAGTGACAGATGTCAAAACACATGTGTCCGTTGACACCCGCCGACATCCGCCAGAGTGAAAAGGGTCATAGGCATGCTGTGTACATAACATGGTACAAAGTCTCAAAAAATCCAGATTAAAGCGGTTGTAAACCGCATAAACATTTTTTTTTTCCCCCCAAACCTGCAATGCAAAAGGCATAATAGGCTAGTATGCACCGCATACTAGCCTATTATGAAATACTTACCTCGGAACGAGGTGTGTACCACTTACCTGGTCCACGCCGAGCAGGATGTCATCTTGCTCCGGCGTGTCTTCCGGGTATCGCCGCTCCAGCGCTGTGATTGGCTGGAGCGGCGATGACGTCACTCCCGCGCGTGCGCGCGGGAGATTTAAAAGCGGCAGGGTCCGGCGGATGCCGGTCCTTCAGCCGTGGATTCCCCCCTGCGCATGCGCCGCCCGCATTGCGGGGGGAATATCTCCTAAACCGTGCAGGTTTAGGAGATATTCTCCTTACCTACAGGTAAGCCTTATTATAGGCTTACCTGTAGGTAAAAGTCCAAATAGTGGGTTTACAACCACTTTAATTCTAGGTTGTATTGCACAAAAACAGAAAATAAACACCAATGGGGCTGAATACTTTCATAAGGCACTGGATAAATGCTCCTTCTGCACCATTCTAGAAACTAACAAGAAATGTATACAGTATGTAATGTAGGGACAAAAAAAACAAAACAGAAAAAAACACATAATTGTTTTAGTTTGAGAACCTTTCAATAAGGACTCTGCACACTGCTGCCCAAAAACACAGCGTTAAAAAAAAAAAAAAAATACAGAAATCTGCGTTGCTGGTTAGTATTTTTACATGCATATGCACGTATGCCACACTATATTGTATAAAATAAAGCTAGGGAAAAATGTATGCAGGTGTACACCCGCATCCGCATGGATGTCTGATGTTCATAAATCAGTACAATGTGCAAGTACCCTAAATAATTAATTTTTCTCTATATTGCACTTTTACACATTAAATAGATCCGATGTTGTGTCAGTTCTGGCAGTATTTGAATGGCGGTTCAGTGGAAACTGTTTTCATGTCCTTTGATGTATAGACACAATTCACTGTGCCCATTCATTAATAATAAAATGATTGTGAGCTGTCAGTCACTGGCTCTCTGCTCAGTGAAGACTGAGAACTGAGCAGTTAGTGGTGTTTGATCACTCAGTTCTCGGATCGGATTGATGCTGCATCCACCTAGGCAAGTATACATTTTGTTTCTGAACTTTTTTAAACAGATAAAAAGGACAATTACATATTTACATCTATGACTGCAAATTTGATACTCAAATACTGCCCGTTTTTCTGCCTCAAGCGCCATAAGTATTAGGGGTGTTGAATATAATCGCAGCATCACGATTCAGACGTTCACAATGCTGCACGAATGCTGTGAGTCGGCCAACTCGATGTCTGGTGACATCATCAGTCGCTCTGTGCGGTGCTCTGCCTCTCCGGGAGAAACACATAGACAGAGCCTGCATGGTGGATAAAGCCCCCCTCCCCTTCACTGAAGCAGAAAGTCAGCTGATGAGCTGAAAGACAGTACAGTGCAGGGGGAGGAGCTTGAGGAAACCCGACATCAGGAGAGGCTTCACTGGAGGCACCGGAAGGGGGAAGAGAAGCCGAGCAGCATGAAGGGGGGGGGGGGGGGGAATCAACTGACAGTGAGAGCAGGTGAGCGTCAGTGTCAATGATCCCATCACCCCTCTGCCACTGATCCCACCACCCCTTCCTCTCTGGTCCCAGCCACCCCTCTGCCTCCGCTCTCCCCAGCCACCCCTCTGCCTCCGCTCTCCCCAGCCACCCCTCTGCCTCCGCTCTCCCCAGCCACCCCTCTGCCTCCGCTCTCCCCAGCCACCCCTCTGCCTCCGCTCTCCCCAGCCACCCCTCTGCCTCCGCTCTCCCCAGCCATCCCAAATTGAGTTTTTCTGACTGCTTGAATTTTTTGGATAAAAAGTTTTAAACCAAGCGCACTTGCGCAGTAATCGTTATGCATCACAGAATCGAATCATGGACAGGATAATCATAATCAAATCGAATCGAATCGTGAGACCAGTAAAGCACCCCTACTTTGTATATGGTTAGGACTGGAAACAGATTCAGATTAATGTGAACTAATGCTGGAAGAAACAGGAACGTAATCAAACATTTTTAAAGTACTGTTTTATAGATCTTTTAGAAACAGAATCATAACAGCCCTCTACCTAAATATGCAAATACCCACATCTGTCTACAGACTCAATCATACTGAATACTCAGCACACATGATTATCATTCAGTGAGCCAATGATGAGCACACAATGTAGCGTAGAATGGAGAGAGAGGAAAAGAAAAGAGCGAGAGCGCAGTTTCCTAATGTCAAAGCTGTGATTATGGTCCAACAGGAAGACACTAAAAGAGGCTCTTATGCTGTGGAGATTTCGCACCCTGGCAGACAGTGATATATTAGTGAGATACACTGAACAAGTAGAATTTAAATTAAAAAAAAACAGGCTATTAGGGCTATTAGCATGTCAATCAATTACTGTAACTATGTGAGAAATCCACACAGGACTTCGCAATATAAATACAACATGTTGTGGCCACAGAACTACACCCAGCAGCAAGATTCATAAAGTTGTGAGGCTAGAAATCCCTCTCCTGCTTTTCCTTGTAAGCCATGCAGAGGACACATGCGCAAAGCCAAAGGAATGAACACTAGGACTGCAAAGCAGACCAGGTGAAACAATACACCAAAAAAATTGTCACATAAAAATACAGAATGTAATTCCAATGCAAAGATCGTTATTTCAGCCACTAACAGTCAGACAAGATCTCTCACCATAGTGATGTGTGGATGGGAATGCACTGAGAGTGTTGCGCCCACTCATTTCTGCAAAGCGAGGCATCGAGGTCACTATGGCTTGGAGGTACTTCTCTTGCTCCAAAGAAGTAGAGTCAGTCTGAGATTGGCCTGCAAACATAGATGTACACACAATGCTTAAGGCAGTTTTTTTCTTGTCAAATGAGACCGACCGTATGAAAATATCAATGCATATTTCTAGTTTATATACTTATTAGTTTGAACGCCTGAACGTTTACTACACAACATTTTCCCATGGTCAATTGGTGTTAAAGCTGAACTTCAACCCAAAAGGGTTATATTACCAACCCCAAATTACTTACATGGTAGGATGTTTCTAGCCACATACCGTATTTTCCGGCGTATAAGACGACCTTTTGGGCTTAAAAACTTGCCTCAAAACTCGGGGGTCGTCTTATACGCTGGTACCTGTCTCGGGCATCCATTATTCAAAAGCCGTGCCTCCTCCTTGTGCTGTTCCATGATAGTAGGAACACTCGGTTTCCCAGCAGAGCCTCTGTTCGGTGTTCCGCCTATCAGGGATGTCTTCTCATCCTCGGCTTCAGAAGAGAGGACCTCCATGATAGGCGCAACACCGAACACAGGCGCTGCTGGGAAACTGAGTGTTCCGCCTATCACGGAACAGCACGAGGAGGAGGTGCGTTTTTTGAATAAAGGACGCACACAGTACAGGGATAAGGTATGGCACAGTGAGGCATGTTGATGGCACAGTGAGGCATGCAATGGGCACAGTGAGGCATGCAATGGGCAGTGAGATTTGAAAAAAAGCTGAATAAAGCAGGTTCCTGTCAGCGTTTTTTCCTGCCAGCGATTGTTCCTGCTACCCCTCAGCTTCCAGACAGACTAGTAGGAAGGGGGTCGTCTTATACAACGCGTATATCCCAAAACCAACATTTTAGCTGGAAAATTAGGGGGGTCGTCTTATACGCCCAGTCGCCTTATACGCCGGCAAATACGGTAATCAGATGGGTGGGGTGGTGGTGACATCGCTGACCAAATGTGGCCATTTAGCATTGATTTTGGTGGGTAGGGAGGGCATTATCTCATTGAATTTTGTGTGGGAGCCCATCCAAAGGAGGATCTGGTATGGATTTTGAGGAGAATCCCATGTCCTTTTTTTTTGGTTAACATGCATAGCAAAAGTGTGACAGAGGAAAAATGGCTGTTAATGCGCGCTTTCCTGCAAATTACATACCAGACCCTCCTATTCCTTGAGTGTTTGGTGTGTATTTTTTGAGAGGAGGATTTACAAAAAAAAAAATGATTATAGAACAGCATTCCTAAATGTACTGGTCAATACAAATTTTAGGTTTTATTTTTTGCATTGCTACATGTTTCCCTTGGGCAGTAACCAGCACCCATGACCCCCCCCCCCCCCGACTAAAAGGCCATTAGTCTTAAAAATGGAGAATTGATTTGACAGATTTAGCTTTCATTGACTTCAATGGGGTAAGGATGTGGAATCTGAACTTCTGATATGTTCAGTCCAACCTCTACGAACTAAACCCAGGTGTGTTCGGTTTAGCCCCAATACCCATACCAATAAAAGATGAGCACTCACCAGTGGCAGTGGTATTGGTAGATTTGAAGAGTCCAACTACACCTTTGCCGTGAAGCCCCCCTGAACGTAGCAGAACGGCTTTGGTCCGAGGACTGCGCCAACACACTACTGGAAATCTATTTTGCCTGTAGCAGCGGGATATCTTCTGTAGCGTGTTGTCCTGGATAGTCTGTGGCACTATAAGTAATCCTGGGTAGCTGAGTCATAAAGACAGAAAAAAAAAAAAACACAAGGAAACAAAGTTAAAAATGAACAAAAACACATTCTACTAAATATCTTGGTGCATAACTGACATCAAAGTGCACAGATCAAACAAAATCATCATCATAAAACACAGCTTACCTGTTACAAACTGCATACATGCGATTTACAGTTGAAATTCTAAATGGTTCATTTTTAGCACGAGTCAAGCTGTTACTCAGCGTACCGAGCCCCATTCTCTGGTAGTCACGGCAGCACGCTCTCTCTGCCAGATTACCCCCTGCCTGTTTGTCAGGAGCCTTCAGTGTGGAAATTGTCAGTGTACTTCTTTCCATATCCTCAGACACTGCAATAAAAAAACGTGACCATATATACTCCAAATAAAGGATTTGTGAGATCTTGCATAAATGAAGGTGACAATAGTAGTATTTACTTCCTCTATAGCTTACTGTAGATGGATTTGCATCTATAATTGAAATGAGGTACGCAGCAAACTTTTTCAGTTAATGTTAATTCAGAATTTTCGGTTTTAACATGTGTGCCTACCCCTTAACACCTAATGTGCTATATATATATATATATATAATATATATATATATATATATATATACACATACACACACACACACATATACACAAGTTATTTATATTTGAGCAGAGACATCTCTCCATCTCTTAAATGATCACAATACCATGCCATGCTAAATTCAATTCAAGCGATATGAAAAACTGTAACTAGTGATTAGTACGACAGTAGAGACGGCAATAAGCCAATAGGTTTTCTTCCTGAGAAAACCTAGAAGGGCTCTCTATCTGGTGGAGACTGAGGAATGCATTGATCCGGTCAGGGGTTGGATAGGGACTTGAAAGCCTATGGTGTATATGCCCCCACCTGCCTCCTGGATTTTTTTTATTCCTGGTATTGCACAATGGCCACCTTTCAATCTCCCCAACTTTCTTTCATTTATTCCTGTGTGTGTCACTTTTTGTGTTTGTACACATTTTTGCACGTGTGACTGTTAGGGTGTAGGTGGGTCCATCCCCTCCCAAGACTTTCAGGGCATTGATTAAAATTTCCTGCTGAATCAGCCACATTTCGATCCATGTATGGGCAGGGTGATTGTACAGAAGTCGATCTACCAATCTACCGTCCTGTTGGATTTTTGCCACTCAATCAATACCACTGGCTATAGCCGGAAGAACCAATCAGTGTTTTCTGACGGCAGGGAAGTCTCCCCGTCATCAGAATACAATAGCTCAGTCACCCATCCACCTTTTTTTTTAACCCACAATCTGAACGAAAAAAAAAAAGACTAATCTATGGCCAGCCTTAGAAAACCGAAGGTTGGAAGAAGGTCACCTTTTTCACCACATTAGACAGCAATGCAGGAGCTCACACTTCAGAACCTCTTAACAGTTGCTTTGTATTTATTCCATTACCCTTCAGCATTTATACCATTACACCTACCAGAAATGTCATCACTCTGCTGTTCCAAAGAGTTCTGACTACTCCGGAGATCCCAGGATGGAGGGCTGTACTTCCTGCGTGTCACATACTGCCTGCCAATTGTCTTTTTGGCATTCTTCACAAGGTTCTTAGATAACGTCCTTGAAGAAATAAGGAGTAAATTCCACAAAAAGGAAAACTATTATAAATGGAGATGAAAATACAAGACGTATGACTGCAGAGACATAAGGATTATAGCTTGGTATATGTACTCCAAATTACACCTTACAGTTTCCACACCAGCAGGAGTAGCCAAATAAATGCAGGATTTGTATGGGAAAAAAGACCGCGACTCGCAAAGCTGAGGTCAGCTGTACTGCTTATGGTGGAATACTAGCTGATGTTTATGAAAACTGATTCAAGAACAGTGCACAAAAAGATGAAAAACTGCACAAAAAGATGCTTTATATAAGAATATTCTACAAATATTATAACACATCAGAGGCTTGTATTTGGACATGCTTGATGATGATTTTGCCTATAAGGGAACAGACAGTTCTGGGGGGGTTCCCAAAGTTGGGATAGTAAAAAGTCAGGAGTAATTAATGACAGGGCTAGTCCCTGTACCTTGAACTAATTCACATCTTGGAGGAACCACAGGTCAGAAAGCACCAGAGTGCAATGTAAAGCCTCGTACACCCGTATGGGATTCCTGGCGGTAAAAAGTCCCACCGGAAAAAACGAGAACCTGCTCTGTAACTTTTTCCCCCTACATAAGACCGGGTTTCCCGACAGGTAAACTGCCACAAGAGCTTTGGTCAGGAATCCTGGCCGTGTGTATGCTCCATCGCAGTGTTTCCCATAAGGAAAACTGCCGGGTTAAAAAACGCCGGGAATCCTGGCAAAAAAAAAAAAAAAAAGAGAGCTGGTTGTCTTTTTTCCCCCGGCAGTTTTGTGGTTGGGAAAACCGGATGGAGCATACACACGGCCGGTTTTCCCGGCCAAAAGCTCTCATGGCAGTTTTCCCGGCGGGAAAACCGGTCGTGTGTACGAGGCTTAAATGTTGTGAATGAGTTTTAAACAGCACACTTATCATTGCACTGCATGTAGACTACTGAATGCAGGAATCTGAAAGCACATTGTGAAAGGTCACCTAATGTAAACGCACCAATCTGAATAATAAATAGGTTTCCCTGGTAATACACAGTATGCCGTGTACCAAACTGCTCAGATGTGAAAAAGCATTGAATACATAAATTGCTTGGAAATACAGCAACAAAAGATTTCCACACTAGTTTTCATAAACATCCTCCAGTATACCACCTCTAATTCTGTGCAAGCAACATTCAGTTTGGATACGTTTATATATACAAAGTACCGGTATACTGATTTCATCCAAACACATTGCTTGCGCATAATGCTGTAGTGACAGCCACACCCAATTTACACTGTACCAATGTAAAAAAAAATCCTAGCGCTAGACATGTTACATTAGCAATGGGTGATCAAGCCAGGTGCAATGCTTAGTAAGCATTACTCCTAAAGGGTATTTGCTAAAAGATCTAAGGATAAAAAGAGAAACGGCATCAAATGATATAAAATGGATATGGTACTGCATGAAGCACGTGGTTTAGGTTGGTCACTTTAGAACACCAGAAGTGTAGGCACTATAATCCTTCACTTGATACAACAGGATCATATGAATAGTATATATTGTATATAATTAATGTGCAATATAAACGCATGTTTTCTCAACTAGGGTTCCTCCCGAGGTTGCTAGGGATTCCTTGAGCAATTTCTGCCTCTCAGATACACTATATTACCAAAAGTATTGGGACGCCTGCCTACACACACTTTACTGGCACCCCAGTCTTAGTCCAGAGGGTTCAATATTGCATTGGCCCACTCTTTGCCGCTATAACAGATTCAACTCTACTGGGAAGGCTGCCCACAAGGTTTAGGAGTATGTCTATAGGAATATTTAACCATTCTTCCAGAAGCGCATTTGCAAGGTCAGGCACTGATGTTGGACAAGAAGGCCTGGAACGTAGTCTCTGCTCCAATTCATCCCAAAAAAGTTTAGGTTGAGGTCAGGACTCTGTGTAGGCAAGTCAAGTTCCTCCACCCCAAACTCGCTCATCCATGTCTTTATGGACCTTGCTTTGCGCAATGGTCCAAATCATTTGTTATGGTGTGGGGATGTTTTTCAGGGGGTTGGGCTTGGCCCCTTAGTTCCAGTGAAGTGAACTGTTAAGGCGTCAGCATACTAAGATATTTTGGACAATTTCATGCTCCCAACTTTGTGGTAACAGTTTGGGGATGGCCCCTATCTGTTTCAACATGAGTGCGCACCAGTGTACAAAGCAAGTTCCATAAAGACATGGATGAACGAGTTTGGGGTGGAGGAACTTGACTTGCCTGCACGTCAACCCGATAGAACACCTTTGGGATGAATTCGAGCGGAGACTGCAAGCCAGTGCCTGACCTCACAAATGGAAGAATGGTCAAACCTTCCCATAAACACACTCTTACACCTTGTGGACAGCCTTCCCAGAAGAGTTGAAACTGTTATAGCTGCAAAGGGTGGGCCAACTTAATATTGAACCCTACGGACTAAGACTGGGATGCCATTAGAGTTCATGTGCGTGTTAAGGCAGGTGCCCAAATACTTTTGGTCATATAGTGGAAGTTCCTTCTGTCATCACTGATTTTTTTTTTTTTAGCTGTATGCAAGGGGTAAATCTTCCCACTGACCACAAGAGTAAGGTGCATTCTTCCCAATGACCATCACACTAACGTATTATGAGTTGTAGATATAGTAATTTTTTAGCAGAGGTTCCCTGAGCTTGGACAGTTAATTCAATGGATCCTCTGTTTTGAAAAGGTTGTGTGAGGCTGGCATAAGGTATAAATGAATTATCACAATACAATGTAAATGCAAGGACTTTGAGGTCTGTATGTCCCAAAGAATTAGCTGAAAAAATCTGATCTTCAACTAATCGTAAATGCTGACAATTTTACTACTTCGGTAAACATAGTCACATGTTCCACAATATTCAATATATAAAATAGAATACCGTGTAAACACATGATAATCGCAAATGATTTTCAAATATACAGATGTATGGATCTTTAGAATACTTTAGAAGACCCCCACAATGGAATAATGCAGCATTTATCATAATGGACCCCTTACTGGATCAGTGGCATGACTGAATGATCCATTTAGAAATGATTTAAAGCGGAGGTTCACCCAAAAAAAAAAATTTTAACATTACATTCAGCCGGGTTGTCCTAATGACAATTGGCTGTTTTTTTTTTTCCCCCCGTACATACCGTATTTTCACCGACGCTTCCGGGTATGTCTTCTGCGGGACTGGGCGTTCCGAATTGATTGACAGGCTGCCGACCATCGCATACTGAGCGGCAAGAGTTGCCGAAAAGAAGCCGAACGTCGGTGCGCAGGCGCCGTATAGAGCCGACTCGCAGTCCGGCTTCTTTCGGGAACTCGTGACGCGCTGTATGCGACGGTCGGAAGCCTGTCAATCAATTAGGAATGCCCAGTCCTGCATAAGACATACCCGGACGCGGCGGTGAAAATACGGTATGTACGGGGAAAAAAAACAAAAAAAAAAAACAGCCGATTGTCATTAGGACAACTCGGCTGAATGTAATGTTAAAAAATTATTTTTGGGTGAACCCCCGCTTTAAGAACCAGAGAATCCTTAATGATGTGCGATTTAGTAGAGCAGTATTACTTCAGTTCCCTATTTTGAGCTTTATCCCTATTACTGTTTTTATATCATGTGATGCCATTGTTCTCATTATTTCTACTTCCCTGTAATCCATTCTCTATTGGCCCTTCAAAACTAGATACAAGTAAAACCTTGGTTTGAGAGTAACTTGGTTTGAGAGCATTTTGCAAGACAGGCAAAATGTTTTAATACATTTTGACTTAATATGCAAGTGATGTATTGATATAAGAGTAGCGTCGTGTCACAACCGAGTATAAAAGAGAAGAGAGGCAAAATGGTGTAGCAAAATGGTTACATTTAATGAAGGTACAACATTTAGCTAACCTATTGCCACAATTCTCTTTAGAGAGGGAGTAAAGCCTATAAAAAAAAAACCCTTGCAAGGCAAAGGCATAATGAGTTAGTATGCTATGCATACTAGCTCATTATATAATACTCCCCTCAGATCGAAGCCCCCGCAGCCGTCCTCGTACACCACTCGGGCGGCCATCATCCCTCCCGGGACTGACTTCCGGGTATGCCGTGATTGGCCAGAGCCACGATGACGTTACTCCTACGCATGCGTGCGGGAGCCACCCAGTCACGGCACGGCCTCCATTAGGAACGGCACGCTCGCCGTTCCTAAAGTGCGCATGCGCCATAGACATTAGCGCCTGAGATTTTTGTAAATATCTCCTAAACCAGGGATATGCAATTAGCGGACCTCCAGCTGTTGCAGAACTACAAATCCCATGAGGCATAGCAAGACTCTGACAGCCACAAGCATGACTCCCAGAGACATAGGCATGATGGGACTTGTAGTTTTGCAACAGCTGGAGGTCCGCTAATTGCATATCCCTGTCCTAAACCGTGAAGGTTTAGGAGATATTTCAAGCACCTACAGGTAAGCCTTAATCTAGGCTTACCTGTAGTTAAAAATGGTTGTAACGGGTTTACAACCACTTTAATACTCTGTAGCTCCTGCTGGATTTTGCTTCTAATCCCCTTGTGGATGGACATTTTATGGTTACGCAAACTATCACATTGCTACAATTGTTTTATAAATGGTTGTGGAACGAATCATTTGATTTTCCATTATTTCTTATGGGGAAATTCGCTTTGATATAAGAGTGCTTTGAATTATAGGCATGTTTCTGGAATAAATTATGCTTGCAATCCAAGGTTTTACTTGTACATAGTCTGAAAAAAACCACTTGTCATCAGACAGTATGAAGTCCTAAACTGGCTGAAAGCCACAGTGTTTTCTCTTTACATTTTTACAGTAGACATCGCTTACACACCAACAATATTAATGTAAGAATAATGAAGCCATGACAGTATTGTTGGCAAGTTTCACCCAATGCTATGCAACAGAAGGACAAAGCTTCCTCATTATATTTCATTCCCCAGTAGGCATTTTACCGTTAACCATTTCCTCCATTGCCCATACAGAAATAAGACAGTTAAAAAGAAGCTGCACACCAGGAAGCTTGGTTGGCACCATAAGACCATGAACCAGGCTGGGTGTAAATGTGCGGTCTTACGTTTCTGAATGGAAGAGGCCAACAGATAAACCCACAGACAGACGACCCTGGAACACGTCACTGACATGAAGGGAACTACAGAGAAACACAGGGATCACTTTACAAAAAGGCCTAAGGTACGACAAGGATCAGGACACAGCAGGATTTTTTTTAGAGTAGGTATCAAACGTAGCCTCCATTAGAAAGTTTGAACAGAGGAGATGGACAATACAGAGAAAAATGTATATAGAGACACTAAGGAAAAAAAACATGACAGGAAGCCTTGAGGGGCCCAATGCAAAAAAACAAAGCCTTTTATTTGTATGAGTATTCATTAGAAGCTAAAAGGGATACAAAAAAATAAAAAAATCTGCACAGTTGCTGAAGATATGAATATTAGGACATTTGCGCTTTAATTCAATTGACTGGAGTAGAACCTTTACTTACTTGATGGAGGGGTTCTTGTCCTTGGTCCTGGGTTGGGAAGCATGTGGGAGAGCGAGACCAACATTCAATGGAAAAGTCCCAAGGACATCCTGAGGATACCTAAGCTTGTGAAGTTGCTTGCGGAAACCCTCAGACACTTCAGATGGAACCTCCTCATCAAATGCCACTCGCAAGAGCTGGAGCCAACAAAATGAGGGGATTAAAACTCAGAATGTTAATCAGATAAGATTATTTTCTGCTATTGCAGCAGATGACATCCCAGAATAACTGAACTGTGAATGTATAAAAGGCGCAATATTATTATACACAATTTTTATAGTGCCAACAGTATTGAATATTAAATATATAAATATAAAATAAACGATATTAAATATATGGTGATGGTCTTTATTGATCACCAAGTCAATGAAAGACGGGATGTCAGAAACATTTACTAAATTGTGCCAATATATCAAAGTTCATATCCGACAGCAAAAAGCTAGAGGGCATGACACATATTCAAGTAAAAGCAGGGTTTCACCCCCGATTTTTTTTTTTTTTTTTAAAGTCAGCCGCTACAAACACTTTAGCGGCTGACTTTTAATAAGGACACTTTCCTGTCCTAGGCGCCCGCGATGTCGGCCCCCCGAGGCCAATCCCTCGATCCTGGCAGCTCCCGGCGCCGACATCCTTACTGAGGGAAACAGGCAGTGGAGCCTTGCAGCTTCACTGCCCGTTTCCTACTGCGCATGTGCGAGTCTCGCGGCGCTTTTGTGAATGGGCGGCTGCTTTCTGGGATACACACAGTTCCCAGAAGGTAGCGTGCCCCATTCCCCAGAAGACACCGTGAGGACGAGGAATAAGAAGACCTGCCGTGGACTAGGAACATCCTCATTTTTTCAATTTTTTGGCAGGTTGTTGGTGTAATTTTTTTTTTCTAGGGTGGAACTCCACTTTAAATAATGCAGATGATAAAGCACAAGCCCTGCTGCTGTAGCTCCAGTACTTGCCCAGCAGGGGGGCAGTTAATGTGATAAACCTGTCGGAAAGCTGATGAATTACATCACTTTATAGCTTTCTACTTGCAGAATGATCAGAAAGCAGAATATTAATATTGCAGACTCACCTGAAAAGTACATGAGCGTAGCTGAAGTCCTTCTTGCACATACTGGTCCAAATGAGCTGGAACACTGATTTTCTTTTCCTTAGTCAGAGAAGCAATAGGAAAGGACCGCACTACCGTCTGTTCTGACACTGACAAAACAAGACACTTCTGTTCATATCTTGTTGTAAGTGATTATGTAGATTCTGGGATTTTCTACAATAAAAAACTACGCTCACGTTTCTGTAACTTATAAAAACATGCATTTTATGTGTGGAAATGTACAAATAAAAAAACGTGACAGGCAATTACTAGGTGATCAATTTTCATTTGTAAAATAGGCTTTCAAGTTATCACAATACTTTTCTAGTTACCTAAAGGATCAACTGGAGTACCCTTGAAGATGCAGCGGTAAGTAGTGAGGAACAGAGCCCCTTCGGCAGGTAGCAGCGGTGGACCTCCAAGACTGCCACCCGAGGCCTCCTCTCTTCCATCTGGCAGTAAGTAAACTCTGAGGCCCTCCATTAGCAAGTCCTCACCAACTAGCAATGTGGGCCGCAAGAGTTTGGGCTGTAAGAGATAAACAAGGACACAAATGTCAACTAAAGACATATACTGCTCCTGGATATCTTAGATGAGGTAGAATTGGGTCATTATGTTAAATGGTTTATCGTCTATGCTTTTTATTATGCCCGTAGTGAGATTCTCCACAAATGAAGGTTACCTCACATTCCTACTGTTTCCTCCTGGAGTGCCACTAGACACAGCTTTGCTGATGTATAAAAAACTTAGCTATGCAAGTAGAAATTAGCCAAAAAAGTTTAAGATTTGGTCTGCCTGGATTGACTCTTGGGGTTTGGCTAATCATTGACACAGAAGTAATCCCCCTCCCTATATATACCATTTCCCCTTTGTGCGTTTTCTTCTCATGTGTTCCCTCCACGCTTATTTTTCTGCTCCTTAGTGAATGCTCCATATATTAGACTTTTACATGGGTTAATTGAAGTGTGTTTGTTTGCGGATTATATGTACTTCAGTTGTTATGGACTGTGGTTAGATTGGCCTATGCCCACGTCTCCTCTATTGACTATATGTACCGATCTTGTATGCTGCTTTGTTCGCACTTTGAATATTTAAGACACACTGAGGAACAAAAAGGAAGCTCAAAGAGACACTCACCTTCTGAATAGGTGGAAGCCTCTTACTCTCTCGGTGTACTGCATCCAACGTCTCTATGTGCATCTGAACAATATCTATGACAGGGTTACAGAAGAAAAAAACTAAGTATAATATATACATTATAGATCTGTCTTTACCAACCATGTCTGTCGGAGTGATGCTAAAACACAACACTTAATGCCCTCAACTGCAATACATATAGCATCACCATATGCACTTATACATTCCTCCAATCGCACTGTGCAAGATAGTAGAAGGCTTGAAAGTATTGCAAAATGACAATTTGCTAATTACAGTTACCGAACACAAGCCCTGTAGCTGATGTTCCCACCCTTGCACAAATAGTAATGTCAGTCAAGGTCTCAAAAGAGATTTGCAAGTCAGGATTTTTTAAAGAAGATTGTCCAAACTATTTCCTTCACTAAAACATGTGCCTGCAGGATGCGCTGTATAAACTGTATGCAACTAAGGCTACATACAGTATACAGCACTGTGTTCCTTGCTGTCTCCCACTGGGAACAAAACAGCAATGGGCTAAGTGGCACTCAGCCATTCATAGGCAGCGTTGGATTCTATCAATAAATACAAAGTGATGTCATCGGCCCGCCTCTCCGACTCAGCCAATCAGAGAAATCTGTGTATTTATTGATAGTATACAAAGTGCCACTCAGCACAAGGCAATTTTTTTCTGAGTGGGAGACAGGAAAGTCTCTTCTCACACCCAAAACACAGTGCTGTATGTAGCTGAGGCTTGATAACGTTTATACAGCGTGCCCACTGGGCGCACATGTTGGTGAAGGAGATAGTTTGTTTGGGCCAGCTTGGACAAACTATTGAAAGTTAAAGTAAACCCGGATATCAGCTTTAATACAAAACTTTAAAACAATATGTATTAAAGTGGGACTAAACCCAGCAAATTCAGTTACCAAAAGCAGGAATATTCAATGTATGTCTTGAAAGTTAATTGTTGTAGTTACTAGTGTGCCTATGTTAACGCTCAACCAAACTGTCAAGACATCAAATATCTGGTGTCATAGCTGATCACACATGTAGTACCATGTCAACTGCAGATCAAAAAGAGGCAAAGATGGCACCTTTCTTGGCAGTAAAAGACAGGAGAGTTTAGTGCTGCTTTAAATTTGCAACCTCTATGCCAACCTCGGTGCACCTACCAGCGTTTTACTTAACTCAAGACTAAGAAAGCATGGATATGTGGGATTAGAGAGATAAAGTGTGTGTATGTGGCATGGTGTCCCCACTTTGAGACCTTGGTACAAATATCCTGGATTTTTTAGAAACATACTGCATGTGACTGAGAACCTTACACATTAAATCCAGACCATTAAACATTCCTTTACTCAAAAGCAAGCCAAATACTCAAGATATTTAAACCGCTTATAGATTGCAATGAATCGGTTAGCAATTAATGTAAGTAATTAAGGATTACACAGTGAAAGCCAACACAAGTCAGTATAGAGCACTCATTATATTCTAGTGTTCTATATGAATATGACATAGATTGACCTGCCATATGTATTCCAATTAACCTGATGGGTTGACAGTGAAGTATTTAGAAAAGTCGGCTTTATGTAACACGATTACTACTGTTAGGACTTTGTACCACGTACCAGGAATCATGGTGTGAAGGCCTTTCAAATGATCTGATGTGACACCACTCTCTGTACATACTTTGTCCACAAACCGTGTGATAAATCTGACCACACAATTTGCCACGTCTGAACTTTCTGACTCTTCAAACCCACTTTCTGTGTCTGCACTTTCCGCAACACTGCCTGCCATGCTGAAAAAACAGAAAGAACAGTTTTTAGCAGGCGATAAGGTACAGGAGAAAAATTCCCCATAAGTTTCATGTCAAAGTGTCTAACCTGTTGGTAATGAAGCTGTTGGACACACTTTCAGTATCGCCGAAGCCTGCTCCCCCTCGTAGAAGACGATTTTTAGAAGTATCCAATGGTAGTAGTAGGTAGCTCATACGATTGGCATAGTGGATGGCCTGGCTAAATACTGTGCTCTCCTCCTTCTGGATTAGCTCTAGCTGTTTTTCACGTGGGAGTGTTGGCCACAACCGACATTGCTCTGCAGCCAGCTCCAGTGCAGACCGTTCTTCTTGTTCCACTTCATCCTTGTAAAACGACAGAATGGCACATAAATAAAATACAAGAAGAACTCACAAATGTGGTTTATAATCTTTCAGACTGACCCATCTACACTAGCTCGGGCCTAATTTGCAAAAGTTATATGGGCAGAAAGTAATCTAAGCTACTCTTTCAAAAAGATTTTCAAATACTATTTCAAAGGCGGCATGGTTCTATAGCCGACAGATCCAGCTTTCAGGAATGGGTGGCAACTGTACGACCCCACACACAGGCAAATCCCATCAAAGTATTGTGATGGATTATACTAAAATTCCTATTTTGTGTTAAGCCAATTCTTTTATTAGAACCACTGAAATGTTTTCTCTTCTTATATTCTTTTAATTTCTTTTATATTGTTTTTATATTCATTATCTATATATGCATGTGTGAAAAGTATATATCACAATAGTGTTTATTTTCCTTGAACAGATTTGTCAGATATGATGTTTTAAAAAAGTTACCACTTGAAATGGAGGACAAAGGACTAAAATAAAAGCAGCTGCGACCCCCCCCACTCACTCCTTATTCTCCAACCCCTCCCTCCTACTGCATTCCTAAATGGCTTCACTTCAAAGCCCTCTCCTCGAGTAAAACAAATATGGCGATTGTGGAAGGAACTTTTATGCCTGAATGACACGTGGACTGTTTGTACTATGAAGAGCCCTATACCAAGTATGGCTTTGCCCCTGAAAGCTTGGGTTTGAGGTCCCTGTATTACACAAGGCTACATGTGTTGTGGGATGTGTGCCATGTGCAAAGAACAGACGTCACAGGGGGGGCGTGTAAAATAGGAGTGAATTATATAAGCTGACCAATGTGAATACATATGTTTTGTGATGTCATATTGTTAATAAAGGAAGCCGTGCGGGTTACACCCCTTTCTCTTCGCACAGGAATCCAAGCAGACTGGTCTAATTTCTTGTAATTTGGCCAGCAGGCAGAGTAGCTGTTCGCCATGAGAAATTGTGTCAGGCCTTCAATCTATTTCAGTATGTCTGTGCCTACCATCTTGCCCAATGGATAAACACCGTATGTAAGAATTGATTGGGCTCAAAATACCAGCTTATAGTAGCATTTTGGGTCTAAATTAAACTAAGCCTACATCTTTACACATCTTTCAGAAATACCCACTGTAGTTAAATCATGAATATTCTATCTCTTTTTACAGATTCTTTCATGATGCACAAGTGTGAAAGTCACTGTACTGAGGTGACGTTATACAATATAATTACAAAACAAGGGTACTGAATAGTTACCGAGTTCAACGAAGGCTCTTCAAAACTTAGATAAAGGGAGCGAATGTGGTTTTGGACATCCTCATAAAACATGGATTCCCAGAACTGCATGTTGGTCCAGACAAGATGCTCCTGCACACAACTGTAAGCAAACTGTGTGATGCCAGGGCTCAATTTCTGCAAAGACGAGAGGAAAATATAGTTAGAAGAAAATATAAAGAAAAAAAAAAAATATAGTAAACAAAACTGAAAATGTAAATGCCTTTGAAAATGAAAAAGTATTGATATGTCATTTTATTGTCAATACATGATCAATACTCTTGCTTTAGAGAAGGTAAAGCACAGACACACACACACACACACCAGGCTTATACTACTAAACTCACCCTGCAGAATGCCGTTACGAGAGGTAAAAGAGCAGCAGCTATATAATGCTCATCAAGAGGAGTGCAATCCTGTGAATAGGGAAGAAATACATTATGAATATAGTACATAAGATGAGTAAATGGTAATTTTCTCTGTACGCACCATGATGGCAACTATACCTCTCTACCTTACCTGGTTAAACTCAAGTAAAAAAAAAAAAAGACATGTCTAAGCTAAAAATAATTGCTTACCTGTAAACAGCAGTTCATCAGACGCACAACAAAATCAAACTGTTGGTGATCCAACACTGCTCGATTCTGCTGTACATGAAGATTAAGCTCCTGTGTCAAACACTGTCTAGCTGCTCGTCCCTTTAATGCCCGAAGTACTGCCGGGTGCAACTGCAAAAGGAAAGAAAAAAAAAAAAAGAAATCACAATCAAACTCAACCTCCATACTTCTGAATCTGACCTGGCCTAAAGCATTTTAAAGCTTCATGCACACTGGGTGTTTGCCCAACTCTTCTGAATGCCTTTCCTCCTGGCAGGAGAAAAGCAGCTTCAAAAACGTACCTTTTGCAAATGCATTTAAGTGTGTCAAGGGTTTTGGGCGTTCATTCATTCCACTGGCCAGGCCAGAATATTAATTTATTCACGCCACTGGAATGAGTGAACGCTCAAGTGCTAAATGCGCCAAACGTCTATGTGCATTTACACGTTTACAGGCATTTAGGCATGTTAAGTGTTTTTTCTGTTAAAACACTTATCTTCTGAATGCGCAAGTGATTTTATTTTTCAGCCTCAAACACCTGTAAGCGCCGATGGGTGCATGGACAAAAAGGCTGACATAAGGAGGGTCGTGTAGTGGAAGGATGACCACACAAAAGCATGTACTGACACTGCCAACAGAGCTGCAACTACTGAGAAAAGCTACAGGTGACTAAGGAGGCATTTCATTTCAGAAATCCAAATTCTTTGCATCACTTAGAAATGTATGCTGTCCATAACTGAAGGACATGTACAACTGGTACCTTCTGAAGTTATTGAATCTTTAGCCAAAACATTTCTTTTCGTATTTGATAGAGCAGGAAAGACTCAAGCTTTTATTGCTGTCTAGGTCCCCAATAAGGAGAAGTCTTCCAATGGGGGCAGCTGTTCTTGTTACAGTGGAGTAATTTAAGTTCACTTTCTCCAGAAGTTAAGACAAAATTTCTCCAACAGGCAGAAGGCTCCAAATACTCATTAAGATGCATTGCTTTATAGAAACGTATGTATGCATCACTCCTATTCAATAATATAAAATAAAAATAAAAAAACTATTTAGCTAGACCTGCATATATAATAAATACTTGTAGTCACCTTCTTGGCATCAAGCATTTTGTTCTCAAAGATGTAGGAAATACAGTTTCTCACAACTTCTAGCCGCCGGTTGCTATTAGCCAGAGCACTGCCATTTCGATCCACTATTGCTTCTACAATGACAGACATAAAAATAATAAGAGAAGGAAGCTACAAGAAAAGACAGAAAAAAAGAAAAGAAAGAATAGTAAAATAAAATTAATTTAGGGTGGGTTAAAAAAAAACCTCAGAAAATCTGCATAAAAAGTGCAGAAAATGGCACAAGAATAAGTTTGGACAAGTCTGATAAAGTGCCAAGAGAACCAATTTACAAACCAATAGGTGGTCCTGGAGGCACCATGCATTTCTTTTCGGCTTTAACAGCTGGGGGTGCATTCTGCATTTTGGCAGCAGCCTGGTCCAAGATCCACTGTATACTGCTTTCATCCAGCAGAGGGAAAGGCTTGTTCTGGGGTCGTAAATGACTACCCTCTGCTGGCCGTTGTACTTTATGCATGCTGACAGCTGGGTAAGGGTTTTCCTAATGGTAAAGAGGAAATTAAACACATATTCAATAAATATTAGACAGACAAATAACCACACTCTTCCTAATCCTAAGGCAAATACATACATTGCATAAAAAAAATAAAAAAATCAAGTCAGCCAATTTATGAATATGGGCCTGCTGGGCATAAGACATTAAAGCGGATCTCCACCCTAAAGTGAAGTCGCGCTGATCGGCACCCTCCGGTGTCACATTTGACACCTTTCAGGGGGGAGGGGGGGTGCAGATACCCGTCTTAAAGACAGGTATTTGCACCCACTTCCGGCCACACGTCACGGGCAAAAGACGGGTTTTTCCTGACTTCCCGTCTGTCCCCCGTTGTGTGCTGGGAACGCTCGGCTCCCAGCACACAGCGTGTGAGCCAATCGGCGGGCGCAGCGCGACTCGCGCATGCGCCGTAGGGAACCGGGCAGTGAAGCCGGAGCGCTTCACTTCCTGGTTCCCTCACCGTGGATGGAGGGGGGAGCAGCAGGATGACGAGCGATCGCTCGTCCTATGCTGCGGACGCCGCTGGACTCCAGGACAGGCAAGTGTCCTAATATTAAAAGTCAGCAGCTGCAGTATTTGTAGCTGCTGGCTTTTAATATTTTTTTTTTGAGCGCACATCCGCTTTAACTGAAAAAAAGCTTCTAAAAATTATGAAACTTAAACAAAAACCACAGATTATGTAGAGTGAAATCTAAAAATGCACTGCAACCTATACCAATTTTAGTTTCAGCAATCTTTCCTCAATACACTACAGCACTTTGTTACTGTTATGGCTACAAAATGTTTGATAACGCTCCCCGAATACGAGCATAGTGGTGATGACCCAAGAGTCTACTGCAGGAAATTTTTGAGCGCAGCTCTGGCATTACTGCTGAACATGTAGTCCGGTGCATGTTGGTTTGTTAGGACCCTTGAATCAATTTCTTAGAACCTACTCTGCTCTTTCCTGGTTCCACCTTCTACCTATTTCAGCTTACCTTCAATGTCATCTACTGTACATCTCCATCTCCTCCGCTCCTCTTCCTTCTTCTGTAGGCATCTTCCAAGGTTTTGTCCTCTGCGCCCTTCTATTCTCTAGCTACACCTCTTCCCTGGGTCAGTTGTTAACCGCCTAAGATTTGCAAAACCATCTCCATGCTAATGACATCCGATCTATCTCTCCACTCTTCAGCTCACCCCTTCTGTCTACTCACGCATACTAACTTACTGACATATCTGAATGGCAGTCACACCACTTCCTAACACTCACTCTCGCAAAACTGAACTTGTAATATCCTACACCCCCCTAACCTTCTCCATTGAGATTAACAGCACTGCAATTATTCACTCCCCTTAGGCCAGGGTGCTCAGTGTAATCCTGGACTACGTCCTCCCATTTCCAGACACACATCTAATCACTGCCCAAATAATGATCCACAATATTTCCCAAAATTAGCCCCTTCTTAACAAATGACAGCACAAAGCTTCCAAGTCACTTCCCTGTTATCTCTCCTTGTTGGCGTACCTCAACACAGACTATGGTACCTTCAGTCTATCATAAATGCTACTGCCCGATTCATCCTTCTATCCAACCATTAATTGTTCCATCAATTCTATCGTCAATCCCTCCACTGGCTTCAAAAATTCAAAATACTACCTACAAAATATAAAACCATTCACAGCTCTGCCCTAAGCTACATCACAAGACTCACCTTAAAATATCACAAAAAAACACTATGCTCTTTGCTACTCCCAAGACCTCATGCACGCTAGCTACCTTGTCACCTCCTACAATGCCCGTTTCCAGAGCCTCCCCCTTGCTTTGAAACCCTTTACCTCAATGTATCCAGCTATCTCATACTCTGTCTGCCTTCGAACAATCCTTGACAAATCATGTTTTTAACTAAGCCAATCCCAACTTTATCTAACAACTTGAATTTTACTTTTTCCATCAACTCATCACCCCCACACTTATTACGTTTTGTATCACTTGCCTCTCCCTTTAGATTGTAAGCTTTCACAAGCAGGGCCCTCTGAACCCTCCTATATTGATTATTATAACTGTAATGACCTCCCTTCATTTCTTAACGTGCTGCATAAACTTTTGCTGCTGTAGACATCCTGTATCAATCATAATAATTAAATAACCACATACATTTCGATAGAGCTTCTCGGCCAAGTCCCGAATATACTTCATGAGATATTTCTGACTTCCCTCCTCGTACTGAAGTTTCCTGACATCATACGCAACCAGCTTAAGAAAAAAAAAAAAACAATGGCGATTAAAGTTGTAAGTGCATTATTTTGTTTGACAGCTAAATGCTACCTTCTCTTAGAAAGAAACGTATGGCCTACCTCATCAAATAAATCAGTTGATCTGTATGGAGGACCTCTCTCGGTGACAAATCCAGCAAAAGCCATGCCCTCCAGAACCTTGGTCAGAAAGTCATCTTCGACTAATCCGCGCTGACCTAAAAATGAGGACTGGAATAGGACATGCAAAGTCATAACATGTGGTATTCAAATGGCACTAGAAAAAATAAAAGATATGAGAGATCTTCATGACAGATGACCACACCAACCTTGTGAAATCGTATAACTGGCTCTGGATGTACTCTGATCAACTGCAGACAACAGCGATATCCTTGCAAGATCTGAGCAAAGAGACGAAGGAACACTGCACGTACTTCCATATCCTGCCACAAAATAATACAAAATGGTACGTAACTCAGATGTCCTAACATTACAATAAAATGCTAATACATGCAATGCATAAAATAATAGGATTGTATCACATAGTCAGTTCTATATAGTATGATGAACCTGAAAACTAGATATGCTTCAGTTGCACTGGAAACTGCTGCTCCAGTATATCAAAGGAACAGAATTAGTCTTCCATGGATACAATAGCACAAAAAAAAAAAAAAAAGGAAATCAACCCACAAAAACAGTGCCATGTGCTCCTAGATCAGGTCATTATCAACCTCTAAGTCCACACTGTTACAAAGTCCCTATACATCCCTCCACGACTTACCTAGCCCAGGAGTGCAGACCTTCACTGTCATGTATGCAATTATCAGTGAACCTTAGGATCTGGTTGATGTCACTACCTGTGTCCTCGCTGCAGCAATATGACAAATCTACTAAAGCATTGTTTATGGTAACAAAAAGGTAAAAACGATCTACCTGCATTCGAAGAGTGGACGCCGTGATGGAAGAGGGAGGGAATGCCAAATCAGCTATCTGAAGAGCAGGATCTAGGACCTGATAAAGAAAAGTGCATGTTAGCCAGTCTAAAAAAAATTAATGGACTTGAAAATGTACATATGTCCATTCAGTAAATGCTCATTGGTTAGCATCAGTAAGATTAAAATCAATGTGAAAACACGCAAAGATTAGGAGATAAAGAAGAAAAAATTATGAGAGAAGATGGTAAAAGATCAGCAAACATTACTAATGGTGCAGCCTGTAGTACACATAGGGGTTTATTTACTAAAACTGGAGTGTGCAAAATCTGGTGCAGCTCTGCATAGAAACAAATCAGCTTGCAGGTTTTGTTGTCAAAGCTTAAAGGTGAAGTTAGAAGACGATTAACTATCATGCACAGCTGCACCAGATTCTGCATTCTCCAGTTTTAGTAAATCAACCCCCCAGTTTAAATGCATTGCCCAACACAACTGGCTGAGCATTTACCCCATATAAGGTATGCCATTGCTAATACAACCTGAAAATGCTAGCCGACTGGCTCTCATATTGAGCCAGCAGCTTTGATCATTTCTGAAACACTGACATACAAGTATGCAAAGCAGGAGTGCTGTAATTACTCTGATTTTCTCATTTGCATGCTTGTTTCAGGTAAATGACTCATAGTACAGAGGCCAGAGAAAAAAAAGGCACTTAGTGCTATTAGGTCAGTAAGGCTAGGTTCACACTGCTGCGAATTCAAAATTGCTTGATTTTACCGCAATTTCGCGGCCGTGATTTTGCCGCGATTTCAGGGAATGCCAGTCTATAGAGTTGAATTGGCATTGCACACGGATCAAACTCGCACAGGACCCTTTTTTCCCGCAGCTTAGATTCGCACTGCACTGATGTGAACGGCACTAATGGAAAACAATGTTATTTTAATGACTGCGATTGCAACGGCTCAAATTTGCAAAAGAATTTGCAGCAGTGTGAACCCAGCCTAACGGTAGTTCCCGTATTTCTCCCAGTTCTATAAACACATCTCACAATTCTGTTAAGCTGTAACCACTAGACAACCATGGTACTGCCTACACCCAACACTCAGACTCAATGACTGTTGTCACAGTGATCATCATAGGACACCGCTTGGAAAAATCCTATGAAGAGATTAGTATGGGGGGCTTCTAATGCTAATTTCCTTGTGAAAATGCTGGTTGCCTGGCTGGCCTTCTTCCAGCTTTTTTTTCTTCTTCCTTTTCTCTCATTCATTTTAATAGCAGACTGCTTCCGTTAAAGCCCTGAAACAATTGAAGCACTAAGCATATTTGTAAAGCATATTGCTGAACTGAGAGAAGCTCTTCCCAGACACGGTGGGTTATTCCACTTTCAAACCATAGCTTTTAGACCCCTTTCACACTGCTATTTTTTTTTTTTTTTGCAGCAGCAGCGCATTGCCAGCGGTATAGCCATGCTGTCCAATTGATTTCAACAGGCAGCAGCGGTGAAGAAGTGGTAAACACACTGCTCTTTCACCGCTCCAAAGATGTGGCTAGCAGGACTTTTTTTTACCGTCCTGCTAGTGCAACGCTCTAGTGTGAAAGCCCTCGGGCTTTCACACTGGAGTGAATGTGACAGCTGTTTAAGGACGGATTTCAGCGCCTGCAAAATGCTCCAGTGTGAAAGGGGTCTTAATGATAAACTGGCAGATACAATGCTGGATGCCGTTCCTGGGCTCTACTGGCAGCACAACCAGGATTGCTGACAATTCAAGAAAATCCTGAACTACCTCCAGAGTATGTAGCAATCTTTCTCCTGCCGAATGTTGATTAGGAGAAAAATAAAGGCAAGAGACTTTCCTGATTCAAGTGAAAACTAGAAACCACTCTAGGCAATAAAGATGAATGAGGACGCAACATTACCTTATCATAATGCAAGACCAAGAACAGCTCCTTACATGAAAGAGCCACCAGCTCTGACACATCACTTGCTGAAGTGATAGCACCCAAAGAAGTCGCCTTTCGAGCCAAGGGACTAACAGTTTCTCAAATTGGTTCAAAAGGTGGCCTCTGCCAGGACATTCGAGAGCAAATTCAAGACCCCAGGACACATGGATGGCTTGGTAGGCAGGAATGTCTGCATTACACCCTGTATGAAGTATGAATAAAGGATGGAAAATCTGAGGCCTCTGGAAAAAAGAGGGACGAATCTGACCCTTAACCACTTCCCGACCTCCTCATGTACATTTACGTCGGCAGAATGGCACGGACAGGCACAATTACGTACCTGTACGTCCTCTGCTAGACGTGGGTGGGGGGTCTGATCGGGACCCCATCCCCCCCCCCCCCCCCGGCACATGCGGAGGTCGGGTCCACTCGGGAAGCGATCCGGGACGACGGCGCGGCTATTTGTTTATAGCCGCTCCGTCGCGATCGCTCCCCGGAGCTGAAGAACGGGGAGAGCCCGTGTGGCGGCGCATCGATCGGGTGATTCCCTTTATAGGGAAGACCCGATCGATGATGTCATTCCTACAGCCACACCCCCCTACACTAGTAAACACACACTAGGTGATCCCTAAATGTTACAGCGCCCCCTGTGTTTAACTCCCAAACTGCAACTGTCATTTTCACAATAAACAATGCAATTTAAATGCATTTTTTGCTGTGAAAATGACAATGGTCCCAAAAATGTGTCAAAATTGTCCGAAGTGTCCGCCATAATGTCGCAGTCACGAAAAAAATCGCTGATCGCCGCCATTAGTAGTAAAAAAAATAAAAAAAATAAAAATGCAAAAAAACTATCTCCTATTTTGTAAACGCTATAAATTTTGCGCAAACCAACCGATAAACGATTATTGCGATTTTTTTTACCAAAAATAGGTAGAAGAATACGTATCGGCCTAAACTGAGGGGAAAAAAAAAATTATATATGTTTTTGGGGGATATTTATTACATCAAAAAGTAAAAAATATTGCATTTTTTTTCAAAATTGTCGCTCTATTTTTGTTTATAGCGCAAAAAATAAAAACCGCAGAGGTGATCAAATACCACCAAAAGAAATCTTTATTTGTGGGGGAAAAAAGGACGCCAATTTTGTTTGGGAGCCACGTCGCACGACCGCGCAATTGTCTGTTAAAGCGACGCAGTCCCGAACTGTAAAAACCCCTTGGGTCTTTAGGCAGCAATATGGTCCGGGGCTTAAGTGGTTAATAGTACTTTAGGCCAATCTCAATTCCCTTGCCGATTGGAGAAAATAAAAAAAATCTCCCACTCACATATTTCTGCGGGTGTCATTTCCTGGCATAAAAAAAGATTGCCAAGTCCTGTAATGGAAACTCCCTGAAGCCAGCTACCTGGCGCTCAACAGTGCGGAGATACCAGGACCCAAGACCATTAAAGGATCACTAAAGGAAAAAAGAATTGTTGCTGAAATGACTGTTTACAGGGTATAGAGACATACAAGTTAACTGATTCCTTTTAAAAATGATTAAACATAGATTAAATTCAATCATATAATGTGCCTGTAGTTTCACTTTCGTTTTTAAACTGGTTTCATGTTTATGTGAAGTAAAGAGACACACAGAACAAAAACAAACAAATCCAGGGCAGTGTTTTGTTTTTAAAATTAATCGGATTGGTTCTGTTAAGTTTTAGACACACAGTAATGACAGCTTAGACCAGTGATGGCGAACCTTGGCACCCCAGATGTTTTGGAACTACATTTCCCATGATGCTCTAGTACACTGCAGAGTGCAGGAACATCATGGGAAATGTAGTTCCAAAACACCTGGAGTGCCAAGGTTCGCCATCACTGGCTTAGACCATCGTGAAAAGCTCCCAGTATGATGGAGCCAGACAACCAGGAAGTGTGGAGATCAGAGCAGTTTTACAGCAACATCAAAGCAAAAACGAGCAATGAGGACATGAAACCAGTACTGCAGTAAGGTAAAGGAAGCTATTTAGCTAAAAAAAAAAATCCTTTAGTGATCCTTTAAGGTCTGGCTGGACCAGAAGTGACCAAGGAGCATTCCCCTGCAAGATTCACTATGTCAGTGTACCAAGCCCTCCTGGGCTAATTTGGCCAACACTATTATATCAGTGTTACCACCTCCCGGATTTGAGACCGAGGAAAGGCGTGAAGTAGGGAGAATTGGTAACTAAGGTGCTACCAGTGTATCTACCACTATTGCCAGTGGGACTCTTGTCCCACATATAACCTGTCCAACTTGCTGTAGAACTTGTAATCCAGTAGATACACCTGCAGAGTTCCCCAAAAATTCTCACAGGAAGAAGGGACCATGTAGTCCCGGCATTAGTCACCGATGACTGCCATTTTTCTATACCTGGAATATGTACTTGCGACAGAAACAACCCTGTTCTGCCCCCGACAGAATATGGTTCACCTTTCTGGACCACATTACTCCTGGTGGTTGATATATTCCACTGTAGAGGCATTTCCTTAGGGCTCTTTCACACAGTAGTGTCAGTTTTCACGGACTCCACTTGCTCAGCAGGGATCGATCCGTTGATCCCAGCTGAGCCGTCGAATGACAAGTCCGTCTCTGCTCACTGTGTCAGAGCCCGCTCTCCTCTATGGGGGATTGGATGAAAATGGATCCACCTGTCCGTTTTCATTCGATCTGATCCACCAGATGGATGGAAAATGGGCATCCATCCATCTGGATGGAGCGGATGTCAGTGCTGACATCCGTCGATTCATAGAGGTACTTGGACCTGAACGGTCCACATGTGTTTAAGAGTCCTGTCAGACACTGGCAAATAACTGAGGTACAAACTTCCTGTTTGACTGAACCAGTGTCCATTCACTTATAGGTGTCGTATAACCCAAATACAGTGGAACCTTGGATTACAATCATAATCCGTTCCAGGAGAATTCTTGTAATCCAAAGCACTCGCATATCAAAGCGAGTTTCCCCATAAAAGTCAATGGAAACAGAGATAATTTGTTCAATATTGAATTCTATTGTATGCAGTACAGCATGTGGCCAGAGGGGGGGGGTGCTGGAGAGACTCAGGAATTACTCAGAGACTGCTCGGATGCACTCCGAACCCCTCAGAGAGGCTCAGAAACACCTGGGAATGGAGTGCTTCCATGTATTTCTGAGTGCATCCGATCAGCTCCAAGTGTCACAGGCGCCCCCGCACCTCTGGGAAATGCGGTACTGCACACTGTAGAGGCTTGATTCCTGCTCGTTCTACGAGACAACATTCGCAAACCGAGTCAGGATTTAAAAAAAAAAATAGCAGCTTGTATTGCAAAACGCTCGTGAACCGTGTTACTCACAATCCAAGGTATTACTGTAGTTATTATAACCGGCTCTGTGTCCTGTGATGTAAGATTAAAGAAAACATAAAAAAAAAAAAAAAAAAAAAAGAAGAAGAAAACTGTGCAATCCACCAACCTCAGTGCTTAATCACTGCGCTGAGCTCAGTCAGATTACACCGCACACCAGACGTTGGTGTCAACCAGCCCTAAAACAACCTTGCGTACTACATTTTCCACCTATTATTTTACTTCCCTGTATTTCTACTCTGTAGTGTTGCAGCCATTCTACCTTTATTGACTATTTCCAGTGTTGCATTGGCGGCCAAAGGTGCAAAGGCTCCCTCATGTGTCTGCCAAGAAATCCTGCTGGAAGGCAACCTGCAGCACATTTACCTTTTTTCATCCCTGCAGTTCTGGGATACTGCCAAATACAACAACACTGGGTGGTGGAATTCATATTCACACAAAGCAATTAAGGGTGTAGTCTGTACAAAGTCATTAACGGTGATATAGAAAAGCTAGTGCAAATGAAAAACAGTAGCATTGTCCAGAGAAATCGGTTACATGTGTACATGGCTGTACGGACTTTCTAACATGAGAGCTGGGAACTGACATATTCCTATGGGCAAAGCATTTATTTTTTTCTTAGGACCAGGATGAGATGATGAGATGATGAGCAAACAAACAAGAAAATGATTTTATATGAAGGTGACCAGAAAGAAGCTTCTCCTACCCGTGACAAGGCCTCGTGTGTGTAATGGAGCAATGGCTCAGGCAACAAAGGAAGCTGAACACATTCTGGGATTGTTACAGTGCCACCGTCTAAATCTGCAATCACCACATCGAGCTGAGGAGGAAGAGAAATGTTAGAGAAGATTTATAAAACACAAACCAACCATCATAAACGATTCTCTGATTGGTCATCGATGGATACAATTTAATAATGCACTACATGTCCAAAGTTAAATGTCACATTTGTAACTATGTACAAAATTGTACTAGGACATTTCCCCGCTATTCTTTTATCCTATACTGATACAGGTGAAACTTAAAAGATAAGTATGGGAATAAAATTTTTCCCATAATCATACTTACCTAGGTGGATATAGCATTGGTCCGATGCTGCATCTGTCCCCCGCTGCCTCTTCACCGAGAACCGAGCGTTCGAGCATCGCCGATGGCTCGGTTCTCTCTGCACCCCGAGCAGAGAGTTGCTGACTGTCAATCAGCAGCTCTTCTTCTCTGCTCCTCCACGCTCAATGGAGTGCCGAGCTTCGCAGGGGAAGGGAGCAGCCATCTCACCAGCTCGCTGAGAGGCTGAGACGGCCATAAGTCCAGACATCTAGCTGATCCAGACTGCACTGTCGTGATGACGTGGTGCCTGGATGGATTTCAGTGACGTCAGCAAAGAGCAGACTTCAGACCGCTCTCTGCTGAAAACGGTCAAAGGAGTGCAAAACTAATTCCACTTCTGTGACCCATAGGAGAAGATCAGCCAAACAAGCTCAGGCTGGACTTCTCCTTTAAATTAGCAAAATCTATATTTACATTTGTGAAAAGTTTCTACGTTTCTATTTTTGTCAAGCATTGGCTCAACAGAAAGTTTTAAACAAACTGGAGAGCTTTATTTTGCCATTTTGCTATTTTTCGGGACTGTGACATTATGGCGGACACTTGACACATTTTTGGCACCATTGGCATTTATACAGCGATCGGTGCTATAAAAATGCATGAAAATGCACTGATTACTGTAAAAATTTCACTGGCATGGAAGAGGTTAACAATAGGGGGCGATCAAGGGGTTATGTTCCCTAGTGGTGTTTCTAACTGTAGGGGGAGGGGACTGACCTAGAGGAAATGACAGATCGTGGTTCCTAGCCATTAGGAACTCACGATTGGTCTTTCCTCACAGAACAGAACAGGGACGTTTACACACACACACACACACACACACGTCCCTGTTCTGGCCCTCATGCCCGTGATCGCCGGTCACGAGCATTAGTACCCCCCGCGATGCAGCAGGCGCGCGCCTGCTATCCCGCTTAAAGGGGCCGACGTACAGCTACGGCGGTTTGTAGGATCGTTATACGGCGGCTGGTAAGCAAGTGGTTAAACACCATCCTCAAAAGACACACATTTTTTACATTTTTCAGTTTAATACTTGGTAAGCACAGCTTTCCATTTCACATTTTTATATATAATATACACTCACCGGCCACTTTAGGCACACCTTGCTAGTACTGGTTTGGACCGCCTTTTGCCTTAGGAACTGCCTAAATTCTGCGTAGCATAGATTCAACAAGGTGTTGGAAACATTCCTCAGAGATTTTGGTCCATAGTGACATGATAGCATCACGCAGTTGCTGCAAATTTGTCAGATGCACATCCATGATGCAAATCTCCCATTTCACCACATTCCATGGTCTATTGGAGCTTTGTGACATGGTGCATTATCCTGCCATCCTAGCCATCAGAAAATGGGTATACTGTAGTCAAAGGGATGAACAAGTGTCCCAAAAAATATCCCCCACACCATTACACCACCACCAACCTGAACCATTGATACAAGGCAGGATAGATCCATGCTTTCATGTTGTTGAGATCAAATTCTGACCCTACCATCTGAATGTCGCAGCTGAAATAGTTTTTCCAATCTTCTATTGTCCATTTTGAGGAGCCTGTGTGAATTGTAGCCTCAGTTTCCTGTTTTTAGCTGACAGGAGTGGCACCCAGTGTGGTCTTCTGCTGCTGTTGCCCATCTGCTTCAAGGTTTCGATGTGTTGTGCATTCAGAGATGGTATTCTGCATACCTTGGTTGCAACAAGTGGTTATTTGAGTTGCTGTTTTCTATAATCTCAAACCAGTCTGCCCATTTTCCTCAACGAGGCATTTTTAATCCACACAACTGCTGCTCACTGGATATTTTCTCTTTTTCGGACCATTCTCTGTAAACCCCAGAGATGGTTGTGTGTGAAAATTCCAGTAGATCAGTAGTTTCAGATGTCTAAAAGTATTGAGTTGCTGCCATGTGATTGGCTGATTAGCAATTTGTGTTACCAAGCAATTGAACAGGTGTACCTTATAAAGTGGCTGGTGAGTGCATATAAAGCAAACAAAGATCAGCACTAAAATAAAGTGAATAATATGCCAAACTTTCTAAATAGGCCCCTAAACTGCACAGTAATTCACAGATCTAGTTCTTACCAGGTCTAGCGTCTCTGACCGGAAGAGAGCACTCACTCCAATGATGAATGGTGTGGGGGTGCTGAGGACTTCAAGAAGCTGAGCAGGTAGAATTGGTACATATGTGAAACTGAAAAACAGACAGAACATGTGAAAAAACATAGAATACTACTCCCAACTAGACTAAAAAAAACATACCAATATCACATCATAAATGTGTTTAGTTTAGGTTTGTTCCTAAGACATGTATGTTATGAAGTCAATCTTTAGGATAATAAAGGCTCATGCACATGGGCGCTTTTGCTCATATAGCCTAAAAAGTTAGATTCTTGTTAAGACAAGGTACTGCTTCATCCACAAAGGGGGTACACCATCTCTTAGTAACCATTTCTTACATCGGATAGAGTTGCTCAAGCCTTTTAGGAGGAACAAATGGTGCACATGGGCCCCTACAGCGGCCGCCAGGAACCCAGCGGCGGACACTTAGGAGCCGCAGATTTCACAAGCGGCAACTCTAGGGCCTCATTTACACCATGTGCAGAGATGTCCGTTTTCTGCACACGTTCTGCAAGGGCACAGAAAATAGAATTGTTTTCTACAGTATGTGTCCTGTTCACACCTGGTATCATGTGCAGATTACTTCTATGCACAGTTTTTTCCACGCATGGTGTGAAAAAAAAAAGCAGCTGGGTGGATACTTGCATACAAACACAAGTAGATGGTCACCCAGAGAGACTCACTTCAGCTGTCAGTGTCCCTTCACCCACCTAGGCATACTCGTATAACCCAAGGAAAGCTGAAAAACACATTGCCCTGTACCGCTGCGATGATGCCCAATCTGACTTCACAGAAAAAAACTGCTGCTACTACTTAGCCATCCACACTTGCCAAATAGCTGCCATCAGCGTTTGAGGCTTCTACTTACACTTTCGTGCCCGGCCTCAGCACGTTTGCATGTGCGACCAGGGCGAAGATGCCAAATGGCGCCTCCCCTCAAAATGTATGAGCATTATATGTGTCAGCAAAAATCTTCTCCCTCCACACCCCACCAAAAAAAATTGAGCGCTAATCTGCATGCTTATCCCCAAATTCCCTTATGCCCCGTACACACGATCCGAATATCGTACGGCAGATTTCGCTTAATAGTCACACGCAGAAATTAAATAGGTTATTAACCGGTTAAGCCTCGGACCTTTAGGCAGCTAAATGCCCAAGCCAGGTTTTGCGATTCAGCACTGCGTCGCTTTAACAGACAATTGTGCGGTCGTGCGACGTGGCTCCCAAACAAAATTGGCGTCCTTTTTTCCCCACAAATAGAGCTTTCTTTTGGTGGTATTTGATCACCTCTGCGGTTTTTATTTTTTGCGCTATAAACAAAAATAGAGCGACAATTTTGAAAAAAATTCAATATTTTTTACTTTTTGCTGTAATAAATATCCCCCAAAAACATATCTAAAAAAAAAATTTCCCTCAGTTTAGGCTGATACGTATTCTTCAACATATTTTTGGTAAAAAAAAAAAAAAAAATCGCAATAAGCGTTTATCGATTGGTTTGCGTAAAATGTATAGCGTTTACAAAATAGGGGATATTTTTATTGCATTTGTATTAATTTTTTTTTTACTACTAATGGCGGCGATCAGCGATTTTTTTCGTGACTGCGACATTATGGCGGACACTTCGGACAATTTGGACACATTTTTGGGACCATTGTCATTTTCACAGCAAAAAATGCATTTAAATTGCATTCTTTATTGTGAAAATGACAGTTGCAGTTTGGGAGTTAACCACAGGGGGCGCTGAAGGAGTTAGGCCTCACCTAATGTGTGTTTACAACTGTAGGGGGGTGTGGCTGTAGGTCTGATGTCATCGATTGAGTCTCCCTATAAAAGGGATGACTCGATCGATGCAGCCGCCACAGTGAAGCACGGGGAAGCCGTGTTTACATACGGCTCTCCACGTTCTTCAGCTCTGGGGAGTGATCGCGAGGGGGCGGCTAGAAACGAATAGCCGCGCCCTCGTCCCGGATCGCTCCCCGCGGGTCTCTGACCGCCGCATGTTATGGGGGGGGGGTCCCGATCGGACCCCCGACCCGCGGAAAGGCGGGGACGTACATGTGCGCCCATGTGCCTGTACGTGCCATTCTGTGGACGTACATATACATGCGGTGGTCGGCAACCGGTTAAAGTCACGAAAATTCTCGTACGACAGAA
The DNA here is from genome assembly GCF_905171775.1 of Rana temporaria. NCBI lineage: Eukaryota > Metazoa > Chordata > Amphibia > Anura > Ranidae > Rana > Rana temporaria. Next base: position 105,570,741 of record NC_053491.1, on the reverse strand, counting down.
AAAAAAAATCTGAAGTGATGTCGTGTTCTAATGCATTTGTATTGTATTTTCGGACGACAACTGTAGTGACTAAACGAAAATAGTACGATCTGGTACCGTACGAGAACTTTTTTTGTGCATGTCCGGTAAAATAATATTGGATGAACGGTCACGATCGGCTCCCGAAAGCTCTGTACGAACGATCCGATCGTACGATTCTTCCCCGGATGACATTTTTCGTTCGATATTCGGATCGTGTGTACGGGCCATTAGCAAGCCAAAATTCTCCCCTCCTGCTCTACGAGTACAACCCCCAACTCAACACAAATCTCAAAAGCTGTCCCTGCTGCCCACCCCTTGTCCCTGCCCTGCTCGTGTGTACTTCCATACATTTCCCATGTGCCTGAGAATTTTCCAGCTTGTCTAGGTAATAAAAATAATGAAGGAAGATGGCAGCGGGGCAAGTACATCACAGGAACCAAAAAGTCTTCCCTACCTATCAGAGGGATCTCCAGAAGCCTCCTGTGGTGTCTATAGAGGGAACACGGCAAAAATCAAATAACAGGAATGAGCTCCCCAGGACTTACCATTCTCACCACAGAATCTGATTACAAAAAAAAAAAAATCAAGATCCAAACTTCACCCATCACGGCAGGCAAAGTCTGGCCAGACCTTCAGGGACTCGATCCCCCAATTCCTGGGGATCATTGCCCTGGACATATATAGCATCCTGCTGGAAGCGCCTTTGTCAGTTCTGCTGCCCAGGGTTCTGTATATGCAGGGTCCAGCACCAAAAAGTCACATTACAGGCAATACCCGCCTGTTTGTCAGTCTTCAAAGTGGGGCCCGAGTACCATAGCTGTAGTAACGGATACCAAACTCTCGATCCCTATAGGAACCAATGAGAATATGGCATTGCTTGCGCAGCGTGCTGCACATCAGCGATCATCACCTTCCAACGCTGGTGAAAAAAACTGATGCTCTCCTTGAGAGGCGGGGTTATATAGGGGAGGATTTTCTGTCTGTCTATGGTCAGTGTCTATTCACCTGTGGGTGGCACATAACCCAGGTAGGCCTATTTATTAAGCCTGCTCTGTGTCCCTTGATGTACGAAAAAGAAAAGGTCATACTCCAGCACCTAGTAGATGCATGCTGTTCTGAATGTTTTATTCACAATGAACACAGTATGCATTCAGGAACAATTTCCCCGAAATGCAAAATGTCTGTTTGGGGCAGGGGTCTCAAACTGGCGGTTCTCCAGCTGTTTCATCATACCTCTGCCTGTGGAAGTCATGCTTGTAACTGTCAGCCTTGCAAACCCTCATGGGATTTGTAGTTTTGCAACAGCTGGAGGGCCACCAGTTTGAGACCTCTGGTTTGGGGCATACATCCTTGAATGCGTACAACCCCAAATTAAAGTACCACCTGGAACAGCGTATAGCTGCATATTTCAGCTTGGTATTGATTTGCTAGCAGGAATACATGAATTAATTAATAATGTGAACCACTGTACCTGTATCTAAGAGGGAACATTATAGCCAGAAGGGCTCTGCAGCCTTCTGTCAAGCGTTGGTAACTCCGGGAAAGAAATAAGATCTTATGCTCAGTGAGAGCCGCACAAAAGAGGCACAATACGTTGGTGATGCCTAGGAAAAGAGAGGAATTATAACCAAGAGAAGACAGGCAGACACTGCAATTATTTCCTAAAGGAGAGGTTGGATGGTCTTTCACAGGTAGACAAATGACACTTATGTGGGAGCAAGTATGTGGGTGTAATAAAGGGTATGCCCATCACATAATGGCAAAAGCTAACCATTTACACTAGATCTCATGTAAATGCAATGCATAGTCGCATAGTATGCAGGCATGGGGGGGATTTCTGTGACTATGTGATCACTTACAGCCCACAAGTTTCTGATGCCACAGCAAATTTTCCAGAAGTATTAAGCATGCTGCTGCCAGTACATAAGATGTCCATTCTCATAATTCACATTATTTATAGCTCCTCAAGGAATGACTACCTCAGGAAGACATGTAGAAAAATTTAGTACACAATATGCTGCCTAGCTAACTGTAAATGAAACACATTTGTAATACGCTGTTTGGCTATACTGATTACAGTGGAACATTGGATTACGAGCATAATCTGTTCCAGGAGAATGCTTGTAATCCAAAGCACTCGCATATCAAAGCGAGTTTCCCCATAGAAGTCAATAGAAATGAAGATAATTTGTTCTGCATTGACTTTTATTACATGCAATATCGCATGTGGCCAGAGGTTGGGGGTAGGGCACCAGAGAGTACTGCCAGAGGTTGGGGGTAGCTCGGCTGAACTCGGAATTCCTCGGAAAGGCTTTTTTAAGTGGTTCCGAACCGTTTTGAGTGTCAGCGGTGCCCCTGCACCTCTGGCCAAATGCGGTACTGCACACCCCATTAGCTTGAATTCTGCTCATTTTGCTAGACAACACTCTCAAACCGAGTCAGGATTTAAAAAAAAAAGTTGCTCGCCTTTCAAAACGTTTGTTAACTGCGTTATTCGTTAACCAAGGTTCCACTGTATATGTATATTAGGTGGCTAAGCGTACACGTCATACAATCATCACAAACAGATATTTATAGACTAGCTATAGATGCATACCAAGCTGTCGAAATAACAGGGCCACGCTGCAGTTACTGATTGGAAGAGAGTCACATATTGGGGTTTGGATCACTTGACGATCTCCGGCTCCCAGTGATATCGTTCTCTGCAAACGGCACCAATAGAAACATTCAGATATTGCAAATACAGGAGTGATATCTATACACCTACAGTATAAGATAAAAGGCAGAACGAGGAAAGATACTAGATTATGCTAAATACTACAAGGCACAGATTGGAGGGAGTAATGGAAGATTTTACACAGCAATAAGGCTCAGAAGAAAGTAAGGACAGGGAGTGTCAGGGTGGACAGCAGAAAACCAATTTACTATTAAAGATCAGCAATAGAGCAGCCATGTAGCTGAAGAGAAATATGGGAAAATGCTTATGTAGATTTTGATGAAATGCAATTTTAAAAAGTAAACCGTGTAAACAAGCTCTTGTGTTACTCTACTGACCTCTACACTGGCCAAGGGTAAAGCTACCGTTATAAAATAGAAAAACATTTGTCTTTTATTACCAAAGCTCTATAAAATGACCACAAGTAGAACTTCATGCAGGTATCTGGTCATTCACTAAGTTTGCATGGAGTATATTCTAACTTGGTGCAGACAAAGCCGTCTTCCCATTACAGATATGAGTAGGACAGATGGAAAACATTAGGGTGCGGCTTATACAGCAGAGAATAAACAAGGGAATTTATCAAACCAGGCGCATAGAGAGGCATGGAAGAATTGCAGCAACGTACTATTAACAGTGAGATCTATTTCAAGTGAGCAGCTTAGTTTGTAGTGAGGAAAAGCAGCTATGCTCAGTTTAAAGCTGGCCATACACCATACAATCTCTTGTACAATTTCTGAGCTTTACCAAAACTATATAAAAAAAAAAAAAAGACAAACCTTAACAACCCTTTGCATATTTGTATCTAATCAGGAAAGCCCTCATACTGCATAGTCATTGGTAGATTGTGCAATCAGATTGTATAGTGCAGTGGTCTCCAAACTGTGGCCTGGGGGCCAGATGTGGCCCTTTGCTTGCCTTTATCCGGCCCTTGGTGCACTATTCCTCCCACTGATACAATGATACGAGGCACTAGTCTTCTTATTGACACCAATGATAATTCATAATTCCTGTCACTGATACCAATAGGACACTGTTACTTTCACTGACCCCAATGATTGGGCGCTATTCCTTTTACCGACCCCAATGATTGGGCGCTATTCCTTTTACCGACACCAATGATTGAGCACTATTTTCTTTTACTGACCCCAAAGATTGGGCACTATTCCTTTCACCGACACCAATGATTGAGCACTATTCCTTTTACTGACCCCAATAATTGGGCACTATTCCTTTCACTGACACCAATGATTGGGCACTATTCCTTTCACCGACCCCAATGATTGGGCGCTATTCCTTTTACCGACCCCAATGATTGAGCACTATTTTTTTTACTGACCCCAAAGATTGGGCACTATTCCTTTCACCGACACCAATGATTGGGCACTAATCCTTTCACTGACCCCAATGATTGGGCACTAATCCTTTCACTGACCCCAATGATTGGGCACTAATCCTTTCACTGACCCCAATGATTGAGCACTATTACTTTTACTGACCCCAATGATTGGGCACGATTACTTTCACTGACCCCAATGATTGAGCACTATTACTTTTACTGACTCCAATGATTGGGCACTATTACTTTTACTGACCCCAATGATTGGGCACTATTCCTTCCACTGGTACCAATGATGGGGTACTCTTCCTCCGACTAATCCCAATGATGGGGCACCATTTCTTCCCACGATACCAAAAATGGGGCAATAACCCGCCCCCAAATATCACCAATGATGGGGTATTTTCTACTCCCACTGGTCGCAGTCCAGCCCCCTTGAAGTCTGAAGGACAGTAAACTGTCCCTTTGTTTTGAAAGTCTGGAGACCCCTGGTATAGTGTATGGCCACTTTCAGGTCTGCCCCTGATCACACCTACAATGTGCACCTGTCTGTGGGCAAACGCTTCCAAGTGCAATGATCATTTTTTTCTCTAATAGCAAACATATATGAAATAGTTGCAGATGGCTTTTTAGACATGCTGGCCCAAAGTTCGCAAAGCCAAAATAAAAAGTTACCCCCTTAAAACATGACGTTAGCTTAACAATACAGTTGCCTGGCTTACTTTATTAATACTCCACCCTAGATGCTCATGCCTACTTTAATCTCTTTATATATAAAATAGAAACATATTTTCTCATCTAGGCCCAATAAATAGTTTGACCCAAGCATTCCCGTATCTTTCAGATACTCCAGTAGTGAGATCCCAATGCGTGAAATTCCTAATCTGCCAAACCAATTAGGAAAGGTACACTCCCCATGAGGAATTTTTTATATTACTATGGAGAATGCAGCAGATGAGAAAAAAACATGTGTTTTTGCAAGACTTAAAGACAAGTATACAATCAGGAACTATGGCAGGGAGATCTTAAGGATGGAGACCCCCAAAAAAAAAAAAAAAAACTGACTGAGCCAATCAGACTTCACCATTAACTGAAATGTATCTGTGGAAAGCCTTTTAAAAGGAGTATACAATGTAGATATTAAAATGTAATTCTCGGCAAAAATGCTAATCTTCCCTATATTTCTAGGATTACGATTTCTCCTATTATCCACTTTTTAGCTTTATGAATGGCTAAATTACAAACTACCACCTAATCAAGCCATTCAGAAGCCCTCCTTTCTCTGGCTATTTTTGTTCGCCCCCTAGCCAGCCAAATCTGCCCACTTATTCCCACGTTTCACCCCCCTTTCTTGTGACGCATGCACATCACATGCTTTCTCATGAATGAGGGTGGTAGAAAAGAATGTACATGCCCATCGGCCGCCCTGTGTTTGCCAATGCAGGGGAATCGTGGTCACGTGAAAGCGAGCAATAATAGCTTTTGGGACATATCAAGGAGGTTAGTGATTGCGAATGATTGGCCCATTCAAGACATTAATGGTTTACAACTACTTTAAATGTGCAATGGCAAAGTTTTGTAGCTGTAAGACGTATCGTGGCCCTAGAGTCATCGTTTCAAATCCGAACCTGGACAACCCTATTCTGCATTAGGTTTTCATGTCCTCTTGGTACTTGCATGGGAATACTCCCAACACACCAATAAATATGCTGGTAGTGTAATTTGCCCCAGTATGTGTATGTATGTTAGGTAGGGACCTTACAATGTAAGTGCCTTGAGGGCAGGGACTGATGTGAAAGTACAATATATGTAAAGCACTGCGTAAATTGTCGTTATATAAATACCTGTAATAATAACATTTTTAGTTGCTGAAAGCTAACCTCCAGGCAAACACAGATACAAAAAAAAAAAAAATTAATTTAATTTGAGTTTTGACTTTCCACATCTCTGCCAGAGAGAACAGTTCTGTTTTTTACTGCTCCGGCTAGGTAACACATGCCTTGTGTCTGCCACAGCACCTGATTGGACAGTGAAGGAGAAGTAGAAGATGGAGGAGCCCCTTTCTCTTGTCACTCTGCCCTCTCCTATGTGATTGGACAGTGAAGAAACCCCTTTCTCTTGTCACTCTGCCCTCTCCTATGTGATTGGACAGTGAAGAAACCCCTTTCTCTTGTCACTCTGCCCTCTCCTATGTGATTGGACAGTGAAGAAACCCCTTTCTCTTGTCACTCTGCCCTCTCCTATGTGATTGGACAGTGAAGAAGCCCCTTTCTCTTGTCACTCTGCCCTCTCCTATGTGATTGGACAGTGAAGAAGCCCCTTTCTCTTGTCACTCTGCCCTCTCCTATGTGATTGGACAGTGAAGGAGAAGTAGAAGATGGAGGAGCCCCTTTCTCTTATCACTCTGCTCCCTCCTATGTGATTGGACAGAGAAGGAGAAGTAGATGGAGAAGCCCCTTTCTCTTATTACTCTGCGTTCTCCTATCAGCATGTCCATCATCAGTACATGAGTACTACAGGACAACAGATTGGCTTTATTTGCTGCTGCTACTACCGCTACCACTCTGAGCTACTGTGCAGTAATACCAGGTCCAGTTCAGGTTCTTACACTGTTTCTGTTTAAGGCCCCTTGCACATGGAAAGTCTAATATCTGTGCATGCAATCCCAGTGTTTTTGTGTGCCATAGTGGCACAGGTAAAGCATTCAGTCCATTGCCTGCAGCCAAACAAAGTCTATGGCATGCTGAAATACACAGGACAAGGCTGAATGCCGTACTTGCCTTTAGGGCCTTCTGCATTCAGGGATGTAATCCTCTAAAAGAGACACCTGTTTTTAGTGATAACACTCTATGATGGAAATTTTGTTCACTTTCCCATTTCTTGTTACATCTCCAAGACAGGATGTAAAAGGGAAATCTCTCTAACAGGAAGTAATAACCTGATAGGAGGGACTGTAACCCTTCTTAAAGAACTCCAGAAAAATAAAAATAAAAAAAGAATTCAAATGCAGTGGGGCTATGCCCACACTGCATGGGCTAACTGCTCGTTTTTGTCTAGGGCAGTGATGCTCATGCACTCTGCAGTGTAGGTGAGCATTATGGGAAATGTAGTTCCAAAACATCTGGGATGCCAAGGTTTGCCATCACTGGTCTAGGGGATTGTGGAGGAAAGATATACCGTATTTATCGCGGTATAACGCGCTCCCGCGTATACCGCGCACCCCTAAAGTGGCCCCCAATCCTGTGGAAAAAACTTTTTTTGTTTTTTTTTGTACTTACAGTTTTGGTGTCTTGCGCGGCGGCCTGGTCGGGTCCGGCGTCCTTCTGCGGCTTCGGGTGTCCTCTTCGGCGGGTCGGGTGTCCTCTTCGGCGGGTCGGGTGTCCTTCTGCGGCGTCCTCGCGTCCTCCCCGCTCGTTTCCCGCCACGAGTTTGAATACTGCGCCGGCATATACCGAGCGCAGTACACTGGTGAATCTTCGGGCAGGCTCGGCAACTGTCGCGCTGACGTCCTGTATGCTCAGGACGTCAGTGCGAGAGGCGCCGAGACTGCCCGAAGATTCACGAGTGTACTGCGCTCGGTATATGCCGGCGCAGTATTCAAACTCGTGGCGGGAAAGCGGGTATCGGCGTATATCGCGCACCCACGATTTTGCCCCGATTCTCAGGGCAAAATAGTGCGCGGTATACGCCGATAAATACGGTACTTATCCAATCAGTGGATCCTCCGAGCACAAGACTGGTCCCTGCCTCTTCTAACTACGCCCGCCACCTCCCCCCCCCAACGCACGCTAGCAGTTTTGTGAATGGACTGTTCCTGATGTCCTCACGCCCATAGACTGGCTCTGGACATGAAGGCCCAGATTCACAAAGCACTTACGCCGACGTATAACAAGATACGCCGACGTAAGTGCAAATGTGCGCTGTCGTATCTGTGCGCCAGACCCACAAACTAAGATGCTCTAAAAACAGGCTTCATCCCGCCGACGTAACTTGCCGGCGTAGGGTGGGCGCACATTTAGGCTGGATGCATGGTGGCGCTCCCATTGATTAGCCATTCAAATATGTGAATCTGGGCTGAAAACGGCAGGAACAGTCCACTGCTGGACAGGGGGGAGCGTAGTTTTCCGGAATATCGAAGGATCAGGCAAGTATAGCTTTTACTTGCGCCCCCCTAGACAAAACAACCAGTTGACCTATGCAGTGAGGGCAAAGCCCCACTGCATGGAAGAATAAAAAAAACATTTTCATTGAGTTCTTCTTTAAAGTAGAAAAAACATTGTTGCTTGACATAGGCTTTATAAGCAGAAGTCATTTTGGAACTGAAGAATAGCAGTGTCCACACCTACCCATGTATTTGCTGGTATAAGCAGCCATGACTGTACTTTGAGAGTTACCTCACATTATTTGATTAAAGGAAAATAGAACACCAAAATTTGGACTACTGTATTGCTTTCGTATTTGGAGGAACTTCATGACTCAGGAGACATTCACACCTGTATCTCCAAGATGCTTCAAGGTTTAAAGATCTAATCTGAATTTAAAATTATTCAGCAGATGTAAACCATCAGAAAGGTTAGAACTTCAGTCAGGTTTCCTACTGCTTTCTGTGATCCATGAAGATTTTTCCCCTACAATTTTATCTCTGACACCAAGGCAAGAAATGGAAAGTGGAGATGTGGGGAAGGTGTCAACAAGAAAGGAAATTGCAGTCGGATTAACTTAACATCACTTCCTGTCCCTCTGCTCCATCACCAGGACATGAAGTGAGAAGAAAGCAATACAAACCTGACAGGTTCTAATGCCGCGTACACACGACCGTTTTTCATGACGAGAAAAATGCCATTTTTAAATTGGTCGTAAACAACGGTCGTGTGTATGCTCCAGAGCATTTCTCTCGACGAGAAAAAATATTTTTTTTTAGAACCTACTCTATTTTTTCTTGTAATTTTTCCAGTGTGTACGCTTTAACGAGGGGGGAAAAAACGTGCATGCTCAGAAGTTATGAGACGGGGAAATTAGCAAAAGCAAAGGGTGGCGCCATTCGAATTGAACTTCCCCTTTATAGTGCCGTCGTATGCGGTGTACGTCACCGCGCTTTGCTTGAGCATTTTCTTTCACGTGTGTATGCAAGGCAGGCTTGAGAGGAATCACGACAAATCACTTTGAGAAAAACATAGTTTTTTTGCATGACATGAATAACGGTCGTGTGTACGCAGCAGAACCCTTTCACTATTAAAAGAAAAAAAGTTTTCGCTGTAGTCGAGTTAAACCCCTTATAAATTTTATAGCCCAACAGTGCTTAACAACCAATCTGATTACAGCAGTTATTGCTGCAGCCAGTATAAAACAAAAGGCAGACATGTTTGGCTCCTGTGGACAAGTCATGTCTACCTCCTCAAGTTTTCAAGATCTGTTGCACTAAGGTTGCAGGTAGATGTTTGCTCTTCTTGGAAGAGGCTTCAGAAATAGAATTTTTACAGAAATTTCAAACTTTTCTCAATATAATGAAGAACTGCTAAAACGATATAAAATTGTGTTTCCGTTTGTATGTTTATTAAGGTTTAAAGCAAATTCTATGGTTCCATTTTTGTTAGTGGCTCTCATGCCTTCCCAAACGTCTTATTGAAATCTTAGTGCTTGGGGATAGGATGCTTCCCCCATATCAAAGGATGTGATGGAAGAGGAGAAGCAGGCAGTGTGCAGTGTGGCAGGAATTATAATGAAGTGCATACCATACCATCCTGCTCCAGGTCAGACTGGGAAAAAAAAAACATATCAACACAGAGTCAGAAAGCAACAGACATAATCTTGAAGCAGCCAACAATTACTAGATCCCAAGAGATAGAAAGTGAATGCTAGGAGAAGCCCCTTGTGACAGACCTCTAGAATAAGGGGTAAAAGATTCAGGAGGGAACACTGACCTGGGACCCTCCAGCGACAGGGACAATGCAGGTTAGCAAATTTCCAACAACATTCTCCAGAGACACGCTCAATTTGTCTGTATGAATGGTATAAATCAGGCCCAGGGAATCCTGCAAAGTGAAATGTGCTGTATCAGTACATCTTTCTGTTAAATATACAAGGCATTAAAGTGGGGAAAAAAAAAAAAAAATGAAAGTTTTTTATATTATAGAAAAAATAGAAAAAGGTGAACAACCCTACAAACTCCCCACTGTACAACAGTGCACACGCGGTATGTAGCAGGGGAATTTTAAATCCCTACTCCTTTTCCTTTTCTTTCTGGACAGATTAGAGCAATTCTGACCGGATAAAGTGGTCACATGACAATGATGACCAATCAGAATTGCTCTGATCTGTCCTGGAAGCCCTATAGAAAGAAGGGGAATAATAGCGGGGATTTCAAATCCCCAGACCCATGCACTGGCTGCATGGGCACTGACAGCTCATCACTCATAAAGGTAGATGCAGCAGGGATCGACCAGGAGGGTGTAGGGCGTGCCGCCTCAGCTCCCGAGACGGACATATCCCTTTGGCCGTGGCTCCATGTATACCGCCATTCACTTATTTTTTGATTCCATGTGAGTACTTCAGGTGGACTATGTTTCTACCTTATACTGGTTTAAATAAACTTTATTGACTTATTATACCTTACCCGTAATTTCTATATATTTGTAGATAAGCCAAGCATCTGCCCCTGAAGAGTGTGACACACACGAAACGCGTCGGGCCAATACGGATGCTATATATACTTTATTACAATATTCTAATTGATCTGATTATATTTACACATGCTTTTACCAGTCGTTTTTACCTTTACATATTCGCCTAAACTGTTACCTTGACATCTGTACATATGTATATTCACCCTATGCACTCATTAATCCATGCGGATGATCATGTGACATCCGGTCAAGCATTGTTGTATCTCTGCTACCCCCATTGTATCTGCACATATTATGTGCTCTAATATGTGGTAATGTCATTTATTTCTGAAATGTATGTTTTTCATTTACATGACCTCTGGATGTTGATAGGTGTTTTGCAAATGTGTGACCAATAAATCTGTACGTTTTTTACTACCCGCACCATGTCTGCAACCTCATTCAAAGTCCCAAACATTTTCCTACCCTATTTTTTCACATACATTACTAGGGATGGAGGTGCTATACTCATAGACCTCATTTAAAGTCCCAAAATCCCCTTCCTACTTTGTAGGGCGTGGGTGTCCAACATGCAGCCCTCCAGCTGTTGCAGAACTACAAGTCCCATCATGCCTCTGCCTTTGGGAGTCATGCTTGCAGCGGTCAGCCTTGCAGTGCCTTATTGGACTTGCCATGCGATAATTTACGGGACTTGTAGTTCCGCAACAGTTAGAGGGCTGCAGGTTGGACACCCATGGTTGGTGTAAGGTGTTCGTTTGCCTTTTATTTTTTTATGAAAGGTGAACTAATCCATTTAAGAGCCAGGCAGACTGTTTATTGTGCAGCTCACTCTCTGAGTGATACCTGCATGGTAGGATAAACTGTTGTGAATGCGCAGTTACATTATGCCGCACCAGCCAATCTAGACGTCAAATGACCCAGTACCTAAAAAAGGCTAGGAGGAGGTCTGCACTGGTGAAGGACTTTGCAAACATTGGAGTGGAGGCGGGTACTGTGGATATTAGTCCTGCTTTGGAACAAAAGGGATGGAACAAAAGATTTCTCCTCGTCCCCCAGCCAAAGCACATACATGATTATCAGATATCACACATTTATCCTTGTTTGCCAATACACTGCACAATGCTACAGGCATGTACGTGAAATTTAAAAAAAACTGATGCAAAGGGGAAAAGAAAAAAGAAACAAATTTTATGTTTTACTTTGTCAATAGATTGTCACTGAAGTTTGAGCAAGTCTATACGTTTATGTAAGTTTATGTACACCTCATCACTGACACTAAAACGCATAATGCGTACGTTTAGCTAGTAGGAAAATAATGTGTTAATGTTTATTCATTTATTTTTTGCATTACAAACTCACAAATGAGAATCGTGGATTCCACCATGGGCTTGGAATAGAATATGGTACACAGGTTCTTAAAGTGGAACTCTAGCCAACAAATTGATTAAAAAAATGTTCTTTAGCAAGGAACATACATTATTATGCTACTAAAATTAAAAAGTGTGCTGTAAATTGCCTCCAGTATTGCTCCTGCTGGGGGCTGCCATTTTGTTGAAGTCCAGAGCCCCTGAACAGCAGTAAATCTTTAGGCTGTCAACAGATCGGCCTCTACAATTTCAGCACAGTGCCTAAGAATAGTGAGCAATTGAAGAGCAGGGAAAGACAGTGTATTACTGGATTTTTAACAGTACAGGCACTTATTTATTTCTCCAAATAACATTTTACTGATTGTCTCGAAGGAGAAACAGCACAAGAACATGATAGAAAAATAAAACAATGCGTGTCAGGTCTAGGCACTTATTTTTAATGTTATGCAGAGCTATACCTGCAAAAGGGGCCAGTCTAAAGTGCTCTAGCAGGACTTAATTTTCTGACTAAAGTTCCACTTTAGATTAACTGTCAAACAGTGTAGCTTTTTACAAATGTTCATATATTTGTCATTCATAAAAACAGATCTTATATTATAGAAAATCAGACGCCGCAATTGTGGACCCGCTTGTTTGACTTTTTTACTTTGAGTCACTGGTCCAGAATAAATAACCATCAAAAGACTTCTGACTCATTTTCCCAAATCTTCATACTTGTGCCAGGTCAGCAGAACAGCCAGGTAATAATTTATCAGAATGAAGTTAAGCAGGCCATAGACGGTGCAGACTTCTTTCCTGCAACCACGGGTTGCAGGAAAGAAATTCACACGATTGCCCCATCAACAGACAGTGCTGACAGGGGAATCCCTCCTGCCAAGCAATTGTCTGCTCCCAATGGGGGAAGCCATCCCCACTGGGAGAACACAGTGATTGTTGCTAGTGGCTATAATACAAACGCACAAAAACAAAATAATATATATCTAAAAAAGAAACAAAAAAAAAAGCCTCCTCCATCCACAGAATCTAGGTGGATACACTGATATGCAGCCCATTGACTGCAGTCACTGTTCAAGAATTTTTTTTGCAATTTTTGCAATCGTTAGACCAAAATCTGTCAAGCAGAAGCGGATACACACAGTCAGCTTTACTCCAACAGAGATGCTAGGGAAGGGAACTAAAGCATGTGTCTGAATGGGCCTTTTTTATAAACTAGTGCAAAGCAGACCTTGCGCTTGGCATCATTTACTATATGGGGCAAAAAAAAAAATCAAAACTGCCAAGATCTCAACATGCCACGAGGTTTAAAAACAGGCTTTTCTTTTAAAAGTAGGTATCTCGTTATATATTATTCACTATCTTGTAGCAGATCATCAACTTCGACACACTTCATTGCTAAATGCACTGAATACGAAACTTACCAACCTATACACAGGATATTATATAGCTATCTTTTCATAAAACATAAGTGTGACTACAGATCCCAAACAGAGAAAAGCCATAAAGAGCTGCTCACCCTGAAGACCTCCGGATGGTCCAGACGTGATACAAGCACCAAAGTCTTAGGAGCATACAGTTGAGTTGTAGATGGTAAGGGGAAACCTTCTTCTGCTTCTCCATCCCTCTGATCAATAAGATTCTAGAATAAACATTTGCAGACATATTGTTACAGAAAAGCAATGTCCAAAATATAAAAACGAAGGCGCTATGATTTTTTTTTTTTAAAAGATCGGATGACGTTTTTTTTTTTTTTTTTTACCATAAAGTCCTAATTTTAACATAAAGACCTTGTTTACCTGAGCATATTAGGTGTGCAAAGGGCCGTCTTTGCCTGCACCGGTGTTCCATGCATTTGCATGCAGACAGTCCAATCAATGAGATGCAGCAGCTTCAGAGGCACAGTTGCTGCTCCCAGACGGTGCGAGTTCGGGGACAAACCCGTACGGATGCCCAACTGGGAGCAGCACTAGGGTCGTTGGTTTAAATCCCAACCACAGCACTACCTGCCTGGAGTGTGCATGTTCTCCCTGTGCCTACGTGGGTTTCCTCTGGGTACTCCAGTTTCCTCCCACCCTCCAAAGACATGCTGGTAGTTTAATTGGTTCGGTCTAAATTGGCTCTAGTATATGTATGAATGTGAGTTAGAGAACTAAGATTGTAAGGGCAGGGGCTAAAGTGAATATATAATATATATGTAAATTGCTAAGTTGATGGGCCTGTAATAAATAAATAAAAATATGGGGTTGCCTGCAGGTATGCACAGAACACTTAAACTGTGCAGTCCCTTTACACGGGTGTACACTTCATTATGCCCATGTGAACAAGGACAAATGCTAAAGAGTAGATGATGTACACAATATTCGCAGTATAATTTTTAATTTACAGCAAGCAAAAAGGGGCATAGCAGGGACACAGCAATAATCCCGACCTACTGTTATATCACACAATATACAATGTCAAGGCAGTGGATCTATCCAGGGATAAAACTTCTGAGGCGGCATCTATGAATATTACTTAATACGTTAATCCAGTTGTTTCTTTGCACGCCAAAGCCTCTTAATTTTCTCACAATGGTTGGGTGTCATTTATACTTAAGCTATATTTCATAGCTAAGCTCCATCAGCTGCTTTTCCCTGTCAAGTGTCCTTACTGTCCAATGAGGCAATCTCAGAACAGACTTCCAGCAGTGCTACAGACAATGCAAGCAGAAACAACCTATTCCAGGAAGACGAGAACCATGGGTGGAAAGCAATGGGATAAAGAAGACATACCGGTGCACACTCCTCCCAGAAGGTGAAGCAGCTACAGTAATGACGTTCTGAATTGATGTCCGTTAGAACAGCGATGAAGAATGTTGGCGCGTTCTTCTCTGCGCATAGCTGCCATCCACTGGGCTGACAAAACTATAATAAAAAAAGGTGTGTGAGACAAACAGGGATCAACAAGAGACTTCACATTAACTACTAGTAAATATCTGAATACGGAATATTATATATCAAGAATAGGCCGATTCACATAAAGATATATGCGTGTGTTAAAGTGGATGTAAAGGCACAAGTTTTTTTTACCTTCATGCATTCTATACATGACAGTATAAAAAAAACAAAAAAAAACGTATGTGTGCAGCAGCCCCCCAAATATTTACCTGAGCCCCCTCTCGATCCAGCAATGTCCACGAGAGCCTTGCCTCTCCAGGGAATCGCACTCCTGATTGGCTTATGGCAGCAGCGGGCACCGTTGGCTCCCGCTGCGGTCAATCGGAAATCGGCAGGAGGAAAGAGGCAGGAGAGCCAGCGTGGGACATGTGAAGGAGAGGATCCGGACTGCTTTGTGCAAAACCATTACACAGAGCCGGCAAGTATAACATGTTTGTTATAAAAAATAAAAAAAAAGCTTTAATATCACTTTAAGGTATAAAGAGCTTGTCAAAAGTGAATATACCATAATTTTATAATTAGAAAAATAAGATATTTGAAGTCCAAATGAGGGGCACAGTAAGGCAGTAATTCACAGTCCCCGTATGACCCCCATGACTAACTCATGTCTCAATTTGATGAGCAAGCAGTTCACAAGGCCATAACAGAGGAGCGGGAACCTGTGTACCTCAGACAGACTTCAAGAATTTTTTATTTTTTTTTAGAAAAATCTTCTTTTCATTATCGTCCAACAATGAGGGACACAGAAAAAGTAGTAATTCAGAGAATTTGTGATGTCTAAAAGCAGCCCAACTGTAGGGGTGGGCAACAGCCAATGCGCGATCCAGACATATTCCAAAACAAGACAGGTAAGCACCACTCATTAAAAGGTAAACGGTTACATGACACACCTCAACTAATGTGAAGGACAACCCATTATCCATTAAAAAGGGAAAAAAAAGGCAGAACAAACAAACTACCATAACTGGAACAACAACATAGATCAACAGCTAAGGAGGTCAAGAAAACAGGAAGTATACTGGGGTACAGTTTCGAAGCTCAATATACACAACCCTTGCCTGCACGGAAAGGAAGGTTGGACAGGCAAAGAACAAAAGTAGCAACTGGTTAACAGCCATAGACTTAAAATGTTACTAAAAGTTTTGATTATTTTTTTTTATTTTTTTTAATAACAGACATGTCCTACTTGCCTCCACCGTGCAGCTCGTTTTGCACAGAGTGGCCCTGAACGCCTTTTTCTGGGGTCCCTCTACGACTCCTTCGCCTCCTCTCTGCATCAGATAACCCCCTCTGGGAAGCGCTCTCCCAAGGGGGTTACCTTGCAGGTGTGCTCCCATGTCCAGCATTCAGCATCCATAGCCGACGAAAGCACAACTCAGCCTTGAGTCATTGGATTTGATTGTCAGCCGTGGAAGCCAATGGCTGCGCTGCTATCAATCTATCCCATAAAGAGCCGAGAAGATGCAGAGAGAGAAGACGGGGACACGCCCATGGAAATTCAGGGCTCAGGTAAGTAAAACGAGGGCCAGAAACTTCAAGGAGTTATTTCACCTTAATGCAAAGGGTGCATTAAGCTGAAAAAACACTAAAGTTTACAACTCATTTCAGTGGAACACCCTTAAAAGAGAAGTATGGTCAAAGCTTAATTTTTTTCAGGGTCACAGGAGTGCATTTACTTTGCACACCTGTGACCCAGAATTTAGCCCACTGTTGGCTGACGTCACAGTGCCATTCCAGGCCCTGGAAGAATCCCAACCATTCCAGTTGATGAAGTAATTTGGAGGTTTAGCTACTTTGATTGATAAAATACACTCAAACATTAAGATTGCGGTTAAGAAGCACCAGCTCATGTGAACCATATTTCGCAAAAAGGAGCTCTCTGAAGACATAAGATTAAAGGGGTTGTAAAGGAAAAAAAATATTTTTGCCTAAAATTAATGTCTGCAAGGTAGACAGAATAGTGCAATGATTCTGTTAAAAAACGAGCAAATACCTATTAAATTCCTTCATCTACATCACCTCCGGCGTTCTAGTTTCTGTTCTATCATTCACTTCCTGGTTTGGGGCGCTCGTTCATGTAAGAACTACATTTCCCAGTATGAATTGCGGCAAGCCCAGTAATTCACACCTCCTTGAAGTCTCTAACACGTAGAGAGCATCCTGCCACACACATGTAGTTCCCAGGAAGGGGTGAGCACGTTACTGATCACCGCAGTAAAGCCTCCCATCGCGGTGGTCAGTAAAATCAGACAAGCAGGAAGTGAACAGAACAGAAGAAATACAGCAACTTCTGAGCAAAAACGAACAATGAGGAAGTGAAAAGAGGAATGTCTGCAGGTAAAGGATGCTTATTATGAAAAAAAATGTTTTCCTTTACAACCCCTTTAAGAGTAGCTGATCCATCCGTATAAGGCTGTGAAGCAATACAAAGCAATTTCAAAGTGTTTAGGCAGCCACCGGTTGACAGACAAATTGTCTATAAATGTAGACATTTAAGTACTGAGGCTACTCTTTCTAGAAGTGGGCACTCATCCAAGATGACTCTCAAAGCACAATCCCATCCAATGAGGTAAAGAAGAATCCATAAGTAACAGCTAAAGGCTTGAGGACATCACTGGAACTGGCAAACATTCCTGTTCAAGAGTCTACCATACAATAAGTCTTTGAACAGGCAGGGTCTCTATGACAGAACTCCATGAAGCAAACCGCCTCTCTCCAAACGAGTAGCCTAGCACAATGCTACTGGGAAAATGATTTGTAGCCTTAGGCACTTTACACAAAAGTCAAATTGTTCCGGAAGAGTATTCGGCACTCGGAAAGATCAAAACATAATTCAAATGGTGAAGTGTGGTGAAGGGAGCATCAACATTTGGGCTTGCTTCACTGCCTCAGGGGAACATCAAGGGTAACATTAATTCCCAAGTATACCAAAATATATCTTACTGGATAATATCAGGGCGGCTGTCCACCAGCTGAAGATTAGAAAAAGTTGGGTGATGCAGCAGGACAATGGTCCTTAGCATCAAAGTAATTCCACCACAAACTGGCTTCAGAAAAAGAAAATGCGCCTTTCGGAGTGACCCAGTCAGAGCCCAGACTTTAACCCCATAGAGATTCTGGGGAATGACCTCAAGAGAGTCGTAAACCATACATCCCACAACGGTGTTTAAGCCAAGGCCATTTTTGTAAAGAGGAATGGATGAAAATTCCTCCTGAACATTGTGCAGGTCTGATCCAGAGCTATTGAAAGTGCTTGCTTGAAGTCATTGCTGCCAAAGAAGGCTTGACCTGCTATCAACGCCAAGGGTTCATTTACTTTTTCTTCCAGCACTGTGAATGGTTAATGGGTTTGTCCAATGAAGGACATGAGAAAGTAGAATTGTTTAGTTGTTGAATACAAACACCGTTTGTCTATTGTGACTTAGGCTGGCCATACATGGTTCGAATCTTGGCTGGTTCAGTAGGAACCAGCCAAAATTTCAACCATTAAATGGGCAGGCTGAATGTACCACACTGCCCCCATCCCCTCTTGAATATGTCCCTGCTCAAGTGGACTTTTACCATTAAATCACTGCATTCTTTCTGAGCGCCAAAGTGCTGCACTTGGCTAGTATTCAGAGGACTTGCTGTGACCTGCATTTCTACATCAGCCTGATTGATTCCTGTCGTGCTGCAGCCAGAAGTGGATTCACTGCAACTTGTAGTCCCACCTCGTCAGCTCAGAAGACTTGCTTGAACTCAACACTCAATGGTTTTATAATAAATAGTTTTACATACATACTCAGAGGCGCCCCTTTCCTTGTCTTTCTCCTAGTTTACTGGAACTTGCTTCTGGTTGTCCTGGTGGCAGCCCTGACTGACTCACCTAATTTCTCCCTGCACTTGCCATTGGACTATTATGGACTTTAAATTGCCATTTTGAGGTATCTAAGCATTGCGCCTTTTTACTTGTTAATTGAATGTACCAAGTTGATCGATCAACTTGGGTACAACCAGCCTGTCGGATTTGCTTTGGATTATTGCACGCGGCTACTATAGCGATAATCACCAGTCTTCCCCCACCCGCTCCCAGGGAGCAAACAATAGCTCAGCAGGAGGGATTCCTCTGTCAACATTGTCTGTGCTGATGGGGGACATTGCGCAAATTTCCTTCAACCCGTGGCTGCAGGAAAGAAATTTGCACAGTCTATGGTCAGCCTTAGATAAGGATCAAGTCTTATTTAATGGCAAATTACTGCAGAAAGCCAGTTAATTCCAAGGGGTTCACATACCTATTCTTGCCACTGTAATCTGAATATATGTACCGTATTTGCCGGTGTATAAGGCGACCAGGCGTATAAGACGACCCCCTAATTTTACATTTTTTTAAAGATGTTTTGCCTGTACTCACTGTATAAGACGACCCCCCTTCCGAGGCTTCCGACACTTCATATTTTTTCCTTCTGGAGCCATATTCTTCTTCATTCTTGCTGGAGCTGGAGCCAATTACAGCGAGCAATGTATTCTATTAATGAATACAAAGCCTGCTTGGATTGGCAAAGGCTGTAACATCATCAGCTCACTCCTCTCTGACTCTCAAAGCCAATCCGAGCAGGCTACTGTATGTAGCCTGCTCGGATTGGCAGAGGTCGTTACTCCAATCCGAGCAGGCTCTGTATAAATTTGAATACATCACTCACCGGGATTGGCTAAGCGGTATATAATGTATATAGCCGAAGCTACATACAGTATTACCATACATCCAGCAGGCATCCAAGCAGTTGACCCGGCGTATAAGACGACCCCTGCCTTTTGGCCATTTTTTTTAAGTGTAAAAGGTAGTCTTATACGCCAGCAAATACAATATATTAGCACATACTGATTTGCATACACTTGAGTTAGTTATTTAGTGTTGCTTTTTTTTTTTTTTTTTTTTTTTAAGTGAGCACTGCATATTTAAAAAATGAGATAATTGTAAATTTTATGGTAACTTCCTGTGCCCTCTGGCTGCGATGTTATTCTATCAGTTACAATTTTCTCAGCTGTTATGCACAACAAAACACTTCCACTTGTGCTATGGAAGAGAGGTGGTGGTGGTGTTCTGAAGTCCTGTTCTAGAGTGACAATGATGTCTCTTGATTCAATATGGTGAGTAAGCATTGTAAACCTAGGATAGAAAGTGTGTTAAAGGCAGGATCAAAAAGGAAAAAATCCTTTATAAAAATGCAGCCACACGGTACTGGATTAGGGTGTATAACGTTATCTACACTTTCACCCAGGTAAACCTTTTTAAGTCCCCGAGACAGGCACCGCTGGGCAGTAAGGTGGAGTCTGCGTCAAAACCCCAAAGACATCTTATAGCGTTTATATTTACAGCAGCAAAAATTATAATTGCAAATCATGGCGATCGGCAATAGTGCTGTTAGACCAGTTCAAACACAAACTTTCCTGGATCATGCTCAATGAACGTACAGTGCATGACCCTAAACTATAGAATGCAGATGTTCTAAAGGGTCTGGGACCCATGGGTCCGGTATCTAACGGGGGACCCCTGAACTAAGCCAGAGTAGAGCGGCCTAAGGGGGGCGGGAATCGGAGAGCGGGGTCATCCTTTAGGGCCGGTTTACACTGCTGCGAATTTGATCCGTTGCGATTGCTCAAATTCGCAAGTCATATTACTAACATAGTTTTCCATGAGTTCCATTCACATCAATGCGTTGCGAATCTAAGCTCCTTTCAAAAAGGCTACTTTTCATGTGCGATGCAAATTCAGCGCTATAGACTGGCATTCCCTGAAATCGCGGGAGCAAATCATGGTAAAATATCGCAAGTGTTTGAAGTCGCAGTAGTGTGAACCGGCCCTCACTCCTCCTTCCCTCTTTCATTCTTAAAGGGGTTGTAAAGGTACCATTTTTTTCCTAAATAGCTTCCTTTACCTCATCCTTCCATTTTGCTTTTAAATATCCTCATTTCTTCTAAGAAATCCTCACTTCCTGTTCTTCGGTCTGTAACTCCACACAGTAATGCAAGGCTTTTTCCCTGGTGTGGAGAAAGCCTCTAGAGGGGGCGAGCAGGAGTGTCAGGACGCCCACTAACACACAGCTCCTTTCTCTATCTGCAAAGTAGAGAGTGTCCTGACTTGCCTGCTTGCCCCCTCCCCCCTCAAGAGGCTTTCTCCACACCAGGGAAAAAGCATTGCATTACTGTGTGTAGTTACAGACAGAAAAACAGGAAGTGAGGATTTCTCTGAAGAAATAAGGACATTAAAAAGCAAAATCGAAGGATGAGGAAAGTGAAGGAGGACTGCACTAAGGTAAAGGAAGCTTTAGGGATTTTTTTTTTTTTTTTACCTTTACAACCCCTTTAAAATGACATGATGATAGAGAAACATTTTGACAATGTAACAGTTAGAATGACAAATGACTACAGGGGTTACCCCATAGAGATAAAGGAATTGCTAACAATATCCTCAGTAGAGACCCCCAAGTGAAGGAATGTACATCAAAAAGATGATACCAGTGTTAATTTTGGCAGCAAATTTAGATTAACTTTTAGTCTTAGGACTAAAATGCCATTTTAGTTTTAGTCCCATTTTAGTCTTCGATAAACCTCGGGCGCTAGGTTGCAATTTGCAACTAGAATTAGCGACCTGGCACCTGGGGTACCCCGTCTCCGTGCGCACCACCTCTCGCAATCGCGTCGGGCCACGCCGGCTATTGCTGCCGCGGCTTTGCGGCCTTCTGCAGTCCTATGGTTCCTTCTGGAATCTGGCGCCCTCTTGTGGTGGCTGTTGGTATGACAAGACAACCAGCAATGCTAATGGAGCTTCCCTGCCTGTTTCCATATCCTTCCATTTAAGTGTCACTAAAGGAAAAAAACATTTTGCCTAAAATTAATGTCTGCAAGGTAGACAGACATAATAGTGTAATGATTCTGTTAAAAAATGAGTAAATACCTATTAAATTCCTTCATCTATATCACCTCCGGCATTCTAGTTTCTGTTCTCTCATTCACTTCCTGGTTTGCATCGCTCGTTCAAGCGGTAGTTCACCCTGACCCACATGATGTTACCATCGAGACAGGCATTGTAGCGCGAGCTACAGTATGCCTGTCCCGATTTTTTTAACCCCGTACTCACCTCGTAGTCGTCCATCGTAGATTTCGGCTCCCGAGGGGAATGGGCGTGCCTATGGAGAGGGAGGATGATTGACGGCCGGCCCTGGCACGTCACTCTCCCCGAAGACAGCCGGAGTAGGTCTCGGCTCTTCACGGCGCGTGCGCACAGGCTATGCGCACGCGTCGTGAAGACCAAGCCTATTTCGGCTATTTCCGGAGAAGCGTGACGCGCCAGAGCCGGCCGTCAATCATCCTCCGTCTCCAGAGGCACGCCCATTCCCCGGTATCTTCGATGGACGACTACAAGGTGAGTATGGGGGGAAAAAATTCGGGACAGGCATACTGTAGCTCGCGCTACAGTGCCTGATTTAAAGGTAAAATAAAAAAAAATTTTTTTTTTCCTGTCGATAGGGTGAACCCCCGCTTTAATGTAAGAACTACATTTCCCAGTATGCATTGCGGCACGCCCAGTAATTCACACCTCCTTGAAGTCTCTAACACGTAAAGAGCGTCCTGCCACACAGATGTAGTTCCCAGGAGGGGGCGAGCACGTTACTGACCACCGCAGTAAAGCCTCCCTTCACGGTGGTCAGTAACAATCAGACAAGCAGGAAGTGAACAGAACAGAGAAGAAATAGAGCAACTTCTGAGCAAAAACGAACAATGAGGAAGTGAAAAGAGGAATGTCTGCAGGTAAAGGATGCTCATTATGAAAAAAAATTTTTTTCCTTCACAACCCCTTTTACTTAGAAGTTAGAACCCCCAAACATTATATATATATTTTATTCTAACACCCTAGAGAATAAAATGGCAGTCGTTGCAATACCTTCTATCACACCGTATTTGCACAGCGGCCTTACGAGCACACTTTTTTGGGAAAAAAATACACCTTTTTTTAATAAAAAAAAAAAAAAAGGACAACAGTAAAGTTAACCCAATTTATTTTATATTGGGAAAGATAATGAAAGATATTGTTATGCCAAGGAAATTGATAACATGTCACGCTTCAAAATTGCGTCCTCTCGTGAAATGGCGTCAAACATTTACCCTTTAAAATCTCCATAGGCGACGTTTAAAAAATTCTACAGGTTGCGTGTTTTCTGCCTAAAGCTTCTGGCTCCCCTCTTTGGCAAGTGCCCCCATAGAAAGCCGCTTTCTGTGGAGGCATTTGTGCAGGATCGCTCTAGAGCTGACCTGTATATTGACACAGACTGGGCGGCTCGGCCCGCCCCTCATCAGAGGATGTGACAGACAGCGACGGGAACCAATGGCTCTCCCTGCTACCAGTTTGGCCAGTGAGGAGGAACAGAGTCCGCAGAGCCTCTGCTCTCATGCACAGCGCTGGATTGGGAATGGGCTTAAGTAAGTATAAGCGGGGCTGGAGGGGATTTTGGGACACAGGTTTTTTTACCTTAATGCATAGACTGAAAGTAAAGAATCGTTAGGCTTTAGACACTTTACACAATTTGCAAAATAAAACAATAAGCAAATATATTTTCAGTGAATGCCTTATATAGGCTTATAGAACACAGCAATTATTTGACCTTGTTAACCACTTGCCGCCCGCCAATGACATATGGACGGCGGAAAAGTGGTTGTAGAATCCTGACCGGACGTCATATGACGTCCTCAGGATTCTGAGCCACTGCGCGCCCCCGGGGGCGCGCATCGCGGCGATCGTTGTTGCGGGTGTCAGTCAGACACCCCGCAACACCGATCTCGGTAAAGAGTCTCTCACGGAGACTCTTTACCACGTGATCAGCCGTGTCGAATCACGGCTGATCACGATGTAAACAGGAAAAGCCGTTGATGGCTCTTCCTCACTCGCGTCTGACAGACGCGAGTAGAGGAGAGCCGATCGGCGGCTCTCCTGACAGGGGGGGGGGGGGGGGGGGTCGCGCTGATTGTTTATCAGCGCAGCCCCCCCTCGGATCGCCACATGGACCACCAGGGAAGCCCACCCTGGACCACCAGGGAAGGGCAGGAAGAAAAAAACCGGGGCAAAAAAAAAGTCTAAAAAAAAAAAAAGAAAAGTTTGAAAAAAAATAAAAAGTTTGAAAAAAATAAATAAAATAAGTCTGGAAAAAAAAATAAAGATGCCAATCAGTGCCCACAAATGGGCACTGACTGGCAACAAAAGGAAAACAGTGCCGCCCCACAGTGCCCATCAGTGCCACCCCACAGTGCCCATCAGTGCCACCCATGAGTGCCCATCAGTGCCGCCCATGTGTGCCCATCAGTGCCGCCTATGTGTGCCCATCAGTGCCGCCCATGTGCCCATCAGTGCCGCCTATGAGTGCCCATCAGTGCCGCATATCAGCGCCCATCAGTGCCGCATACCAGCGCCGCCAATCAGTACCACCTCATCTGTGCCCGTCAGTACTACCTCATCGATGTCCATCAGTGCCATCTCCTCTGTGCCCATCAGTGCCGCCATATCAGTGCCCATAATTGAAAGAGAAAACTTACTTATTTACAAAAAAATTTACAGAAAAAAATAAAAACGTAATTTTTTTTCAAAATTTCCAGTCTTTTTTTAGTTGTTGCGCAAAAAAATAAATCGCAGAGGTGATCAAATACCACCAAAAGAAAGCTCTATTTGTGGGGAAAAAAGGACGCCAATTTTGTTTGGGTACAGTGTAGCATGACCGCGCAGTTGCCATTCAAAGTGCGACAGTGTTGAAAGCTGAAAATTGGCTTGGGCGGGAAGGTGTATACGTGCCCTGTATGGAAGTGGTTAATATAATGAGCAAATATGGCTTCCACCATGCATATACTGTATAATAAAACTGTTACTAAACCCAGGACCCTGCACTTACTATATCTCGTCTCCTACAGTACACAGAACATGGAAATGTAATTATTTTAGTAAATATAAACTGCCAAATACCTTTTCTCATCAGCAGTTAGAGCAGTCTTGTGACTTCTATCAGTGTCCGGCTAAGCACTGGTTAAAGCTGGTAGGAGGAGTTTTTATTCTCCTCTGACTGTCCTATGAGGCTGGTTGACCCCTGATCCTCTGTCTGGACAGTGCTGATTGGCCCTGTGCTGATCACATGCACACTCCCAAAAAATAAATAAATTCTCCAGCAATACACAGCAAACTGAGCATGTGCAGTGTGCCCCCAAGGCTCTGTACTATCAGCAGATGGATGGGAGACTGTGGAAGAAGGGGAGGATCAGAAAAGACAGGATCAAACAGCCTTTTTACACAATGTGCACTATTAGCCCCTTGGGTTCCACAGTGAGTACAAGCATGCTTTACTGCATATACAGACTGATTTTAGACCCCTTTCACACAGAGGCGGTTTTCAGGCATTTTAGCACTAGAAATAGCGCATGTAAAGCACCTGAAAATCACCTCCTATTCATTTCAGTGTGACTTTTCACACTGGGGTGGTGCGCTTGCGGGACGTTAGGAAAAGTTGTGCAAGCAGCATCTTTGGGGCGCTTCCAAAATGCCCTGCCCATTGAAATTAATAACCATCGCTTCCAAAGCACCTGAAAAGCTCTTTGGCCGAAAAGCGCAGCTTAAACAGCAGTAAGGCGCCGCTAAGACGAGTGGCACTTTACTTAACGCACGGGTGGCCCTAGTTTGAAAGGGGGTCTTACTGTTGTGGGTTTAGTAACACTTTAACCACTTAAGGACCGTCTAACGCCGATATACGTCGGCAGAATGGCACGGCTGGGCACAATCACGTACCTGTACGTGATTGTCTAATGCCCAGCCGTGGGTCGCGTCCGAAGCTCCGTGACCACGGACGCGGGACTTGCACACCCGATCGCCGCTGGAGTCCCGCGATCGGTCCCCGGAGCTGAAGAACGGGGAGAGCCGTGTGCAAACACAGCTTTGTGAATCACAATAGATGATGTCACACCTACAGCCACACCCCCTACAGTTAGAAACACAGATGAGGTCACACATAACCCCATCAGCGCCCCCCTGTGGTTAACTCCCAAACTGCAACTGTCATTTTCACAGTAAACAATGCATTTTAAATGCATTTTTTTCTGTGAAAATGACAATGGTCCCAAAAATGTGTCAAAATTGTCCGAAGTGTCCGCCATAATGTCGCAGTCACGAAAAAATAAATCGCTGATCGCCGCCATTAGTAGTAAAAAAAAAATGAATAAAAATGCAATAAAACTATCCCCTATTTTGTAAACGCTATAAATTTTGCGCAAACCAATCGATAAACGCTTATTGTGATTTGTTTTAACCAAAAATAGGTAGAAGAATACATATCGGCCTAAACTGAGGGAAAAAATAGTTTAATATATTTTTGGGGGATATTTATTATAGCAACAAGTAAAAAATATTGAATTTTTTTCAAAATTGTCGCTCTATTTTTGTTTATAGCGCAAAAAATAAAAACCGCAGAGGTGATCAAATACCACCGAAAGAAAGCTCTATTTGTGGGGAAAAAAGGACACCAATTTTTTTTGGGAGCCGCGTCGCACGACCGCGCAATTGTCAGTTAAAGCGACGCAGTGCCGAATCGCAAAAGGGGGCCTGGTCCTTTAGCTGCATTTTGGTCCGGGTCTTAAGTGGTTAAACATGGTTAAACATTAGAAATAAAAACAGTGACATTAAAATGATTTACACAACGTTGATCTCATTCATATACACATCTTGAAACAAATGACGATTCATATAGTTTACAAAACATGCTAAACATATACAAAACTATTGCATTATTCTTACCAGCTCAATACCCTGGGGAAAGGGGTTATCTTCCCAATCTTTTTCAGGGAACCTCTGCAGAATCTTGCCCTGTCCAATGCCGCTGCCTGAATAAAAGAATACGAAAATAATGAGCATAACAAGAACAAAATACATTCCTGCTATATTATCATTTGCCAAGACAATGATCACATATTTTTAAAATGACAATAGAACCCTGGTAATAAAATACAGTTAACACGAGTATTCCTTCCCTTCGTTTTACAAATTCAAACTGTTTAAAAGGATCTTTCCCCTTGCACTTTAAACTCCCTGAACCCCCAAAAAACTCTGTAAAAGCTACAATGGAGCTTACACAGGGCTCTGGGCCTAGTGAATCACGTGAAGAAGGGGAGGGAGAATGATTTCTTCCCCATACCCTGAAGTACAAGATATTTCTCAAAGCTTTAAAGGATGACTCCAGTGGTGGGACAGTAAAGTAAAAGGCAAATAATGGCAGCAAGAGGAGATGCAAGTAAAATTGGATATTTTTTCCGAACCATAAAATCCATTTCTTTGAGTTCATTGATGGACAGAGGATTCAGAGACAACTGAATTGTACTGCTGACTACAGAAGGATTAGGACACTGGCCAACAATAACTTAACCACTTGCCGACCTCCTCATGTAGATATACGTCAGCAGAATGGCACGGACAGGCACATCAACGTACCTGTACGTGCCCTGCTTGACGTGGGTGGGGGGTCCGATCGGGACCCCCCCGCTACATGCGGCGGTCTGTAAGCCTCGGGGAGCGATCCGGGACAACGGCGCGGCTATTTGTTTATAGCCGCTCCGTCGCGATCGCTACCCGGATCTGAAGAACGGGGAGAGCCGTATGTAAACACGGCTTCCCCGTGCTTCACTATGGCGGCGCATCGATCGAGTGATGCCTTTTATAGGGGAGACTCGATCGATGATGTCAGTCCTACAGCCACACCCCCCTACAGTAGTAAACACACACTAAGTGAACACTAAATGTTACAGCGCCCCCTGTGTTTAACTCCCAAACTGCAACTGTCATTTTCACAATAAAGAATGCAATTTAAATGCATTTTTTGCTGTGAAAATGACAATGGTCCCAAAAATGTGTCAAAATTGTCCGAAGTGTCCGCCATAATGTCGCAGTCACGAAAAAAAAAATCGCTGATCGCCGCCATTAGTAGTAAAAAATAAAATAAAAATGCAATAAAACTATCCCCTATTTTGTAAACGCTATAAATTTTGCGCAAACCAACCGATAAACGATTATTGCGATTTTTACCAAAAATAGGTAGAAGAATACGTATCGGCCTAAACTGAGGGAAAAAAAAATGTATATATGTTTTTGGGGGATATTTATTATAGCAAAAAGTAAAAAATATTGCATTTTTTTCAAAATTGTCGCTCTATTTTTGTTTATAGCGCAAAAAATTAAAACCGCAGAGGTCATCAAATACCACCAAAAGAAAGCTCTATTTGTGGGGAAAAAAGGACGCCAATTTTGTTTGGGAGCCACGTCGCACGACCGCGCAATTGTCTGTTAAAGCGACGCAGTCCCGAACTGTAAAAACCCCTTGGGTCTTTAGGCTGCATATTGGTCCGGGGCTTAAGTGGTTAACCAACTGATATAGCCCCTCACAGTCCCCGAATGCCTCAGTTTTGTGGCAAATCAACACTGGGAGGAGATCCCTGTAAATTATAGGTACCCCTTGGAACCCCCCCCCCCCGGTTCACCAGAACCAGTGTCCCCATTAGAAGACTTCCCCATCTCTTACTTTTCTGGGGACAACCCAAAATTTGTGATTTCCTTTACTTTCAATGATAACGGCAGCACAGGCAGCAATAAAAACTCTATCAAAGACTTAAAAAAAAAAAAAGTTTTGCCTTTAGTTATACTTAAGACCATAAGCTTGAACGACGACGTTCATTTCTCTGCTGTCGAGAAATGCTGGAAAGAAGAAGCTGGTTGCCCTTTATGGGGACTATCAGGAAAAACAAAGAAAATAATGTCAGTCTTTCCAATAGAAGCAGTCGCTTTCGGGTAAACCCACACAGCACAAACTACATACATCCAGATAATGATGATAAATCTGCTGCTGCAATGGAGCTGGATAAAGGCATGGTATAACAATGCCCTGGCTGAGTCGAAAGGCTGGAAGCAACCTTTAGAAGAAAGGAGGCTCTGTGCCTCAACACCATCTTGTCCTTGGAATGGGAAGCCACTAGTGGAATGCGAGTTCAAAGAACCTCCTGTTACAGCAGAACTGTTACCCTGGTGTCTGGGATGTGACCAAATGTGTAGCAAGGAATAAACACAGGGCACCCATGTAAACCTTGGGTACTCAAGAACCATCTGGTAGTGGCCCTAGAGATTCATATGGCCAGAGATGACAAGGTCACTTGCAACAAAGAACAGTAGTGGGAAGCTGTTGGCAGGAACAGCAGTGCAAGATACTCCTCTAAATTGTGTCTTTGCTCA
Organism: Rana temporaria; assembly: GCF_905171775.1. Classification (NCBI taxonomy): domain Eukaryota; kingdom Metazoa; phylum Chordata; class Amphibia; order Anura; family Ranidae; genus Rana; species Rana temporaria. The sequence goes on along the minus strand of NC_053491.1, from coordinate 105,541,464 downwards.
TTTCTTCAGCATCAAGCCGTTCCACAGTAAATCAAGGAAAAATAGGAATAATAGAGGGGTCCAACGGTCCCGATAGACCGGTAACTCCTGATGTTGACCCAAGTGGCCTACTCACAAAGTGAGTTATCAGAGACTAAGCCAACTAGAGGCTGTGCCACAGTTCTGGACGTAGGATGCGCTCCACAGCTAACCAACACACTACACCAATGTCTAGAACAGGGATCTTCAAACTACGGCCCTCTAGCTGTTGTAGAACTACACATCCCATGGAGGCATTGTAAAACTCTGACATTCACAGACATGACTAGGCATGATGGGAATTGTAGTTCCTGAACACCTGGAGGGCCGTAGTTTGAGGACCCCTGGTCTAGAAAGTACCACAATGAGAAGTCCAGTGCATTAAAAGGACATGTTTCTGGCTAGCCATACAGTTGAGTAGTCCAGATGAGTCTGGCCTTCAAATCAGTTCCTCAGGATATGCCGATCCAGATAGTTGCCTATGTCAGTTGGTTATTGTTTTTTTGGCAGTGTCCAAATCCTCCTGTAGGTGGCAGTATAACTCAACTGCTTTTAAACCACGAGTCCCCCAACTAGCAAGAAAGTATTGATTCCATTGTATGCAGCACTTTTTAGATACTAAAATAATCATAACAAAGTTAAGCTAAACAAAGTTTTTCAAAATGTTTTCCTTTGAAATCTACTGGTTATTTCTTCTTTTTCTCTTCTTTCAAACTCTTAATGCAGCAAAGAATATTTGCACAATCCCACCATTTTATTATGTGTTTTGGCCAACCTTACGGATCCTGTAACTTTTTTTTTAATTTAACAACAAACATGTTATACTTACATGCTCTGTGCAATTCTTTTGCACGTAGCAGAACTCAATCCTCTTTTTCTGGGGTCCCTCAAGGGGAATCCTGGCCCCTCCCCCCTGCCGAATGCCCCCATAGCAAGCCAGGGCACTAGTGCAGGCTTAATTCCAAACCTTACTCTGTCTATTGACACAGAACGTGCCTCGGCCCCATCTACTGCTCTTGCTCCTCACTGGCTGTGATTGACAGCAGCAAGAGCCAATGAGAAAAGGGAGGGAGCCAATGAGAAGAGAGAGGGAGCCAAGTGGGCCGCTGCTCTCGTGAACAGCGCTAAATACAGATTGGACTCAGGTGAGTATAGGGGGGGGGGGTTGGAGGTGGTCAGAGAATCACCAAGCTTGCCCTCGCAGACTTACTTGGCAGATAGGGGATTGTGTACACAGCCGGGAAGTAGAATTGTTTAGAATGTATTGTAGGAGGGAGGACCTCTGATCACTAAAATTTGCCGTTTTCCATTTATACTGAAAATATCACTTAGAATATTAGCATATTAGGCAAGATGAATCATCCCATGTTAGTCCATCCAGATGGTCGAAGATTGGCCCACAGACGAAACTGGGAAGATGTCATAGCCAACAAGGGGCCTCGCAGGTGTTGGAGTAGAGCTAGTCTTGCTGACTTTAGTTCCACTTTAATAAAGGAAGTGGAAGGTAGACTGGTGAGCTTAGGCGTGTTCCGATATTAATCTGAAAACACCTTTGTGGGCCCAGCAGGAAGTTGTCACTTTACTGGGCCAATCAGAAGCATCTGGAGGTATCCACCATTCCCGCATGTGTATATGCCTCTTGTAGGAAATGACCCGACTCAATATAGCTCAGGTGGGTTTGGACTAGAATCTGAACATGCCTGAGCTCATCCCCAATTACAATGCACACTTGCTCAAGATTCTGTCTCCTCCAATTTTGGTAAATCCGCTCCCACAGTGCTCAAAAAGGAACAATCTGCACTTGGTTTCGATATGTAAACAACACTGCTGCAAGTATTTACCTAAACAAAGCATACCATTTATATTTCATTATTAAATTAGCTGTACGAGACCCTTCCTCCTGATTGACAGACACAAAAGCGGGAGCCGCTCTGTCTCGCTGCTGTCAATCAGGAGAGAGAGGTGGCAGGGCCGAACCAGGGCTCTGTGTATAAATGGACACAGAGCTGTGACTCGGTTCAGGTGCCCCCATAGCAAGCTGCTTGCTGAGGGAGCACCTTAACAGGAGGGAGGGGCCAGGAGTACAGAAGAGGGACCCAACGAGAGGAGAATCTGGGCTGCTCTGTGCAAATCCACTGCAACAGAGCAGGCAAGTATAAACAATCTTTATATTAAAAAAAAAAAAAAAAAGTGAGACTTTACAATAATTTTAATTCACCCCTGAGGCTGCAGGACCCCTGACCCTCTGTCTGGACAGTGCCGATTGGCCCTGTGCCGATAACATGCACCCTCCCAAAAAAAAAAAAAACCTCTCTAGCAATGCACACTAAACTGAGCATGTGCAGAGTGCCCTCAAGGCTCTGTTCTATCAGCAAATAGATTGGGGACTGTGGAAAAAGGGGAGGACAGAGAAGACAGGATCAAGCAGCCTTTTTACACAATGCAAGGGATTATCCCCTTGGGTTCCACAGTAAGTACAATAAGCATGGTTCACTGCATATACAGACCAGGAGCGGACTGTCCATTTGGGCACTCGGCACTGCCCAGGGGCTACCAGGGGGTCCCATCAGGGTTGCTAGCCTCAGTAAAAGCAGGGACAGTTTGTAAATATCTGTGTTTTTTTTTACATTTGTCCTTGAAATGTCCTTTACCGACATCCTTCCCCAGCGCAGCTTATTGGCCTACAGAGCAGAAGATTCCGACTGTTGGAGGACAGGCGAGGGAGGAGTGTACAGCCTGCAGTGTGGGACAGGCGGCAGCTTGCTAGAAGGTATTCTGGCCGATCTCAACTAAGTGTATTCTTGTCAGTGCTTTCCCTGGGGATGAGGAGGGGGGGAGACTGTTTCCTCTAGCATGACTCCTCCCGTCTCTGAAACTGTTAGATCGTTTTTCTGCGTGAGAAGTGCACTGTTTCTGGGAGGAAGGAAGGATGTTCTGAACGTCTATCCCAATCTCTGCTACACCTCCCTAATCATTACCTGCTCACCAGTACATACACAGGCACATCATCCTCCTCTCCTGTATTACAACCTCCTGCGTTGGTGAGCTGCTGGGGCACTACAAGTACCAGAAAGAGGAGATGGAGGCAGCCACAGTGTGTTCAATCAGGCTGATTTGTGTGTTTGCACGTATACTATGTGTGCACGTATACTGTGCGTGTGTCTGTGTATGTATACTGTATGATTCATGTGTGCCCACTGCTGCTCAACAGAAGTCGATCTAACAATACAATTCTGTTGAAAAGACATGTTGGAAAAGCGTCCACAGAGAAGAAAAATGCCCATGAAAAATCCACTTGTTGCCATTCGGAGGCAGCTGAATGGTGCACTGCTGAGCTCGGCCTCGGCTCAGGCAGGTCTGTGTACACACCTGTGAAGTGACATCATGGCACACATCAAGCAAGGCTTTTATTCACATGCCCCACTGCTTGATCTGAGGCCAACCACAGCAGTTCACTAATCTTCTGGCAACAAGTGAATTTTCTGTTAAAAGCCTATTTTCCGCCAGCTCCCTACCACACCAAGCACTAAAAAGGTGAAAAAGGGTGTGTAAGGGGAAACGGATGGAGGGTGGCCCTCTGCGGGCTCGGCCGCGGGGTGGCCCTCTGCGGGCTCGGCCGCGGGGTGGCCCTCTGCGGGCTCGGCCGCGGGGTGGCCCTCTGCGGGCTCGGCCGCGGGGTGGCCCTCTGCGGGCTCGGCCGCGGGGTGGCCCTCTGCGGGCTCGGCCGCGGGGTGGCCCTCTGCGGGCTCGGCCGCGGGGTGGCCCTCTGCGGGCTCGGCCGCGGGGTGGCCCTCTGCGGGCTCGGCCGCGGGGTGGCCCTCTGCCATACAGTGAAAAAAAAAAAGACAGGAAAAGAGAAGAAAAACAAACATCTGGAAACGCATAAAATACACGCATGCATAAATTCAAAAACCAGCCTCAATACACAAATCCCTTTTTTTTTTGGTGCATAAAAATCTATGTAATGGGAACATTTATTTTAAAAAACAAATGATCCTTTGAACGAGATTTGTGTCGGATTCAAATTTTATGGGTACAAGGTCTGTGGTATGTTTGCATTGTAGACAGCAGATGCATATTCTGTTCAATCCTCCTTTCAGACTCTCCCACTGGCCATGCCCATTGTTCGCCATGGTGGGCTATGCGTGCCGCAGGTCAGGTCACTTTAACCACTTGCCGCCGCAGGTTTACTGCAGCAGAATGGCACGGCTAAGCAAAGCAACGTTACCCTACGTCACTTCACCTTTTAGCCACTAGGGGCGCACACAGCATATGTTTGTGCCCAGCGGGTATAATGACCGCTGGGCACCCGCGATCACTCCTGACAGACCGAGAACCGTGATCTGTGTGTGTAAACACACAGATCACGATTCTCTCAGGGGAGGAGACCGATTGTGACCACCAATCTGTCATCTCTCCCAGTCACTCCCATCCCCCCCACAGTTAGAACACCTCCCAGGGAACACAGTTAACCCTTTGATCGCCCCCTAGTGTTACCCCTTCCCTGCTAGTGACATTTTTACAGTAATCAGTGCATTTTTATAGCACTAATCGCTGTATAAATGTCAATGGACCCAAAAATGTGTCCGATCTGTTCACCGCAATATCGCAGTCTCGAGAAAAATCGCAGATCACTGCCATTGCTAGTAAAAAATGTATAATAAAAATGCCATAACTTTATCCCCTATTTTGTAGACGCTATAACTTTTGCGCACACCAATCAATATACGCTTATTGCGATTTATTTGTAAAGGAAAGCACTCACATTGCCACATCCGTATAAGTATAGAGAACAGAAAAAAAAAATTGGTGCTACAGGAGACACCAAAAGGGGTCGGACTTTAAAGGCATAGACAACAATGTGAACATTTATAGAATATTTTTTTTAATTTATTAGAAAAAATACATGGTATAGTCACATAAATGTACAATATGGTTAAAAATCATATAGGATGATAAAAATATACATAGGGAGCCCCTGCATATTGACGCGTTTCACCGTTAGGCTTCTTCAAGGATATGAGCAAGGTTCAAAGAAGAAAACAAAGTCTCACTATCTGGAATGAGATATACATAAATTATACATATGAAAACACAACACATAATATTATCAGTCCCATGAAACAACCAAAACAGGAGACACAGACAGACCAAGAGGATACCTCAAAAGTGGACTTGTTCACATACTTGGGAGTCCAATGGACAGAGAATTCCTGAATATTTAGAAATCTATACTAACACGAAAATGTTCAAGCGGGTTACTGCGTCCTTTATGGGCTTTTTTGCATAAATGATTTGGCAGATAAGGACTCCCTCTTCTTTGAACCTTGCTCATATCCTTGAAGAAGCCCATCGGTGAAATGCGTCGATATGCAGGGGCTCATTATGTATATTTTTAACCATATTGTACATTTATGTGACTACACCATGTATTTTTTCTTATAAAATTGTAATATATTTTTTCTATAAACATTTTCACATTGTTGTCTATGGCTGCCTTTAAAGTCCGACCCCTTTTGGTGTCTCCTGTAGTACCGATTTTTTCTGTTCACTTATTGCAATTTGTTTTGCCAAAAATATGTAGAATTAAAAGCAGGTGATCAAATACCACCAAAAGGCGGCTCTAATTCATGGGGAAAAAAGGGACAGCAAGTTTGGGTACAACATTGCACGACCACACAATTGTCAGCTAAAGCGACGCAGTGCCGAATCGCAAAAAAATGCTCTGGTCAAGAAGGGGGTTAAATCTTCCGGGGCTGAAGTGGTTAAGTAATATTCTGTTAAATATAGAAAACAAATACGGCTTAACTAAATACGTTTTTAATAAGAGCTACTTTTTAAATCACATTCATATGTATGGCAGGCCTATCACACAGAAACCAATACTGCCAGTTGGGCTTCCCACATGATGAGATTTCTTAGTTATGAGCTGCAATTAGGAAATTAGGGAATGTGTTGGAGGATATCCTAATATGTTTCTCAACATACCCCCCACACTTTGAGCTTCTCCATTTAAAAAAATGATCTGCTGCCTTATGCCAGACTGAACCACAGTATATGTCTGGCTTGAATCCAATATACCTTAAAGGCATTGAGGTCTCTGAGAAATTTCTAATTAAACTTTGTGTTGCAGAAGACAATACCATTACTGTTATTTGTCATGCCTGATACCTTAATTGACAATCACAGCAAACATGGAATGGTTCAAGGACAGTATGAATGTGAACCTCTAAGCTTCCCGCACACAGTGGTCTTTAGATTTTGTTACAGTGCAGCCTCGGTAAGATTTTTTATTATTTTAATTTATTATATATATTTAATGGTCATTCTGCAGACTGTGAAGTATGATGCCAGATCATCTTTGCACCGACAATTGAGATCAAAGGGGAATTCACAAAATATTTCCAACTTGCCTGATCAGCCATTCTTGCCAATCTGGACAATTGTAACAATGCAAAAAAATAGCCACACATTGTATTCAAGATTTCAGCTTTAGCGCCGGTTCACACTATGCAGTGCAGGGAACCGCATGTAATTTTGAACAGGCATCACACTGCATTCCTGTTCAAATCACATGTGAATCTTCAGCAGTGTGATTCGAGTCATTATTCTGTATTCTGCTCAAATCGCACCAAATTTGCATCAAAAATGTGCAAAACCATTTTTGTGCCCGCACTGCTTTTTGCAAAACACTTTCGGGTGTCGTTAAATACACACCGCATCAATATGCATTAAATGAATACGATTTGCATGCAGTGTGAATTCCGCACCGCATCAGTGTGAGCCGAGGCTTAAAGTGGTTGTAAAGGCAGAAGGTTTTTTATTTTATTCATTCAATGCATTAAGATAAAAAGCCTTCTGTGTGCAGCAGCCCCCCTAATACTTACCTGAGCAGCTGTCAAAGTCAGTTAGCCAATGAGGAGAGAGAGGGGGCGGACTGAACCGCGGCTCCGTGTCTGAATGGACACACGGAGCTGCGGCTCGGGTGCCCCCTTAGCAAGTTGCTTATTGTGGGGGCACTCAACAGGGAGGAGGGGACAGGAGCTCTGGCGAGGGACTCGAAAAGAGGAGGATCTGGGTTGCTCTGTGCAAAACCACTGCACAGAGCAGATCATTATGACATGCTCGCTACTAAGGGTGCAACGGATCAAAAAACTCACGGTCCGGATCGTTCCTCGGAACAGAGTCACGGAACGGATCACCACCATATATAGTCCCCACTGTAATATCCACGTCATCTCCCCCACTGTAATATCCATGTCATCTCCCACCACTGTAATATCCACGTCATCTCCCCCCACTGCAATATCCACGTCATCTCCACCCCCCACTATAATATCCACATCTCCCCCGTCAGCGCGCCGCTCTGGGGAGCTCACCTAGGCCGCCGCCACCGGGTGTACCAAGATGGCCACCGCTCCGAGGCTAGGCCGAAGCCGCAGCCTATGGCCGCAATCCGTGGATCGCGTGGTGTGCCGATCCGAACGCGGCGACCCGTTCGGATCACGGATCAATGATGATCCGTTGCACCCCTACTCACTACTTTCAAAGAAAGAAAAACACTTTAATGTATAACCAATCTCACTTGGCCGCTCCACTTATTCACTAGAGGTATTATAAAGAAAATCGCTTTACTTATAGTCCTTTTTCTTCTATAATCCTCCCCTAACTGAAGCCAAATTTGTAGGTGTGTCAGTACTCAATTGCCACCGCCTCTCTGTTAGGCACACCGCATCATTCACAGACGCAAGCTAAATAGGACCATACGTATTCCCACAGCACACCTCTTTGTTCTGAGCTGTGCTCAGTACAAGTGCTGAAGGCAAAAGCAGCAAAGCAAACACCATTGACAGAGTTAATGAAAGTTAGCAATGGCAGCCCCTGTATTTCTCTCAGTACAGGGTTCATTTAACCACCACTACACCCACACTTAAAAATGTAAAAATTCCAAAATAGGACTTGCTGTGTGAAATACATGTACAACCTACACCATATGCACAGACGTTTAAATGCCAGCAAAGTGCAGCTCTTCCGGCGATGCTTTAGTAAGTGTATCCTCTTCAGAATAAAAGAGGTGTCAAAACCACTTCCCCTTTAAGCAGATTCCTCCCACCTCTAAGCACTGTAAGATATAGGAGTAACACAGCGCTCTAATGCTTTCGTTATGGGACAGGAATTAGCTGGTAAAAAAAAAAAAAAAACATTTGGTTATAGACATGACTAAAACCTAGTACAAAACGATCAGAAAATTGGATGAAAAATACTGCTTTCAAATCGATCATCTGACCGTTATTACGCAGCTTTTCAAGAGCCGATTCACGACAGTTCTTCGGAAATTATCCGAAGGGACAAAACATGAATTTTGTTCTTGTACAATACCAGATCGTCTGATTTTTATTTTGTCAGTACAGTATTGGACTGAAAAAAAATCTAAAAAATCAGAAGAGCAAGACCATGCATGCTCGGAAACAAAACAAATACATTACAATACAACACATTACATCCCTTCCAAAGTTGTATTATGTCATACATGAATTTTCATAAGTTTAGTAACCTCTAATTTTTATATGAGATCAGCATGAAAAAAAAAAACACCTAAAGATCATTTGTCTGATATTCTCATTGTGTGTACGAGGCTTACAGCTGGCCATAGATAGAATAGGGCTGTAGGTAGCTGTAAACGTAAACATGCGTACGTATAAAGATGCACATCGCTAGAATCACTGCGATTTTATATTCCAGAATGTTATGAAGAGTGATCTCTCTCTGCCATAAAAATGAACAAATCCCATAAAAACATTTCCACTGAATTTGTGAAGAAGACTTCAGGGCGCCCAAGTCCAGCAAGCGCCAGGAGTGTCGCCTACAGTTGATTCAGCTGCGGGAACGGGGCACCACCAGTGCAGAGCTTGCTCAGGAATGGCAGCAGACAGGTGTGAGGGCATCTGCACGCCCAGTGAGAAGACTTTTGGAGGATGGCCTGGTGTCAAGGGCAGCAAAGGAGCCACTTCTCTCCAGAAAAAACATCAGGGACAGATTTATATTCTGCAAAGGGTACAGGGATTGGACTGCTAAGGATTAGAGTAAAGTATTTTTCTCTGATGAATTCCCTTTCCAATTGTTTGGGGCATCCGGAAAAAACCTTGGCCGGAGAAGAAAGGGCGAGCGCTACCATCAGTCCTGTGTCATGCCAACAGTAAAGCATCCTGAGACCATGTGTGGGGTTGCTTCAAAGCCAAAGGAGTGGGCTCACTCATAATTTTGCCTAAGAACACAGCCATGGTACAAAAACATACTCCGAGAGCAACTTCTCCCAACTAACCAAGAACAGATTGGTGAGGAACAATGCCTTTTCCAGTATGATGGAGCACCTTGCTAAAAGGCAAAAGTGATCAAACAAGTGGCCAGGAAACTCCAGACCTTAATCCCATTAAGAACTTGTGGTCGATCCTCAAGAGGAGGGTGAAAAAAAAATCCCCTACAAATTCTGCCAACTCCAAGCATTGATAATGCAAGAATGGGTTGCCATCAGTCAGTGGCCCAGAAGTTGGTTGACAGCATGCCAAGGAGGATTGCAGAGATCTTGAAATAGAAGGGTCAACACTGCAAATATTTACTCTGCATAAACTTCATGTCATTGTCAATAAAAGCCTTTGCCAATTATGAAATGTCTGTAATTATACTTCAGTAGACCGTGGTAACATCTGACAAAAAGATCTAAAAACACTGCAGTGAGTGAGTGAGAAATGTATATAGCGCTACAAATGGGAACTAAATCGCCTCAAGGTGCTGTAGCCAATATGATCGTCCAACCAAGCTTCAGAAAAGATGGGTCTTCATTTTTTTCCTGAAGGCCCAATGATTTTCCTCCAACCGAATGTCTGCGGGTAAAGCGTTCCATAACCGAGGTCCTTGGACAGCGAATCGATGCTCTCCTTTCATTTTGTAGTGAGATTTGGGGATGTGGTGGGGTTTCTGATTTGTTGATCAAAGGACCCGACTTGGGGTGTAGTGTTTTATTTTCTCACATAGGTATTGTGGTGCGATTCCTTGCGTGCATTTGTGGGTGAGGCAGAGGGTCTCGAATGTCACCCGATCCTTTATGGCTAGCCAGTGGAGGGTCCTCATGGCCGTGGAGATTGGCTCCCACGTTTTTTTACCCGCTACCAGTCTGGACCACTTGTAGACGAGCCATCTGGTATTTCGGTGATCCTAGGTAGAGAGAGTTTGAGTAGTCGAGTCTGGAATTGATGAGTGTTCCCACTACTACTGCTGTGTCTTCTTTCGGGATGAACAGGATGAAGGGGATGAGTCTGCGCAGCAAGCGGAGAAGATAGTGAGATCCGCTGACCGCCGATCCTATTTGTGCGTCCAAAGACATGTCGGAGTCAAAGATAACTCCGAGGCTTTTTACTTTATTGCTAGGGGTGATGGTTTGTCCAAAGATGGTGGGAGGAACCCAAGTCGTCCTAGAATTAGTCTTCCGGTTTGCGTGTAAAAGGAGCAGTTCTGTTTTGGATCCATTGAGTTTGAGGGAGCTCTCTGTCATCAAGTTATCTATCAATGTCAGACATTTTTCCAATCCATGATATTGGTCTTTTCTGTTGGTGATGCGGAGATAAAGTTGAGTGTCGTCCGCGTAAGAATGATAGAGCAGGTCCTGTTTGCTGATGATTGCGAGGAGTGGGCAGAGGTAGATGTTGAAGAGCACTGGCGATAGGGGTGATCCTTGTGGGACTCCACATGTAATGGTGCGGGCTTCTGACGTGAAGGCTCCTAGTTTGACTGTCTGATATTGATTTTCCAGGAATGATGCGAACCACGGTAGATCCGAAACTGCGACTCCGGCAACTTCTGTGAGACGCGCGAGAAGCGTTTTGTGATCTACTGTGTTCGGGCTTTGGAGAAGGTAGTTTGTAGATAGTGAGATTTTCCTTTGTTGCGTTTCTCCTCCAGGCTCCTTTCGCTCGTCAGACTTTGTGAAAATTACCATTTGTGTCATCCTCAAAAATTTTGGCCACGGCTGTAGAACTGTATCCCCCTATTCATTTGTACAGACGGCTGTATGCAAGATCTGTGGCTCCAACGTGCTGAAATAAAGCCTGGTAACCACAATCATTTTTTTTTTTTTTTTCGGTCAACCCAGCGGAGGTCATGTACTAACTGCACAATATTAGTACAGCGATCTCCCCTGCTGAGCTATTATGTTCGACAGGGGGACACCCCCACCTGCCAGAACACACTGATCAGCACTCTCTGCCATTGACTTAGAGTGCTGCTTGGTAGACCCTTTTCAGTCATGCAGACCAAAAAATAGGATTTTTTGTACTCACCGTAAAATCCTTTTCTCTGAAGTCCATGGACGGACACAGCTCCTTAAATCTTGACAAGTGGGTTATGTTCCCTGTTTACAGGAGAGGACTAGGCAGAAACATGTTAAATAGTTAAATACATGTTACATTAACAGAGTTGAACAGCCCCGCCCAGGGGGCGGTCCCTCCAGACATAACCCTCCTCACTGCAGCTTGCAGCCTCAGTTCGTAACAAGCAGTACAAACCTAAAAAGGAGGGGTGGGAGCTGTGTCCGTCCATGGACTTCAGAGAAAAGGATTTTACGGTGAGTACAAAAAATCCTATTTTCTCTTATCGTCCATGGACGGACACAGCTCCTTAAATCTTGACAAGTGGGACGTCCCCAAGCAGTGTCAAAAAACGAGGGGTGGGAAATATATCAGTAAAAACAATTTTAACTTCACCCCAAAACAAGCAGAGCTCCTCAACGGAGGAGGTGCAACTTTAAACAGCCGCCGGCAAAAACTAGCGGCTGAAAAAAACATCATAAGATGCACTCACAGCAACCATGTAAATTCTGGAAAAAGCGTGAACGGACGAGCAAATCGCCGCCTCGCACACCTGTGAGACCGACGCATGATGTCGGGAAAAAAAAAAAAAACCCCAGGAAGCACCAATTGCCCTGGTCGAAAGTGCCGGGACCGGAAAGGGGGGCCCGCCCTTAGGAGCATAGGCCTGTATGACGGCCTGCCCGATCCACCGAGAAATGGTGGTCGACGAGACCGCCAGGCCCTTTTGTGGACCAGACACCGACACAAAAGAGAGTCAGAAGCTCCGAAATGGAGCCGTAGTAGGCTGGTATACCCGCAAAGCGCGTACCACGCCTAAAGTATGAAAGGCCGAAACCTCCTTCGGAAGAAGGGAAGGTCGCGGGCGCACCATCACCTAATCCTTATGGGGGATCAAGCATGGCGGCTTGCAAGACAAGACCGCCAACTCAGAAACCCCTCTAACAGAGGTAAAGGCCACTAAAGGGGCCACCTTCTGAGATAGTGTCAAGAGAAAATCTCTCTGATGTTTCCAAAAGGAAGGTTCCTGAAGAACCGAGAGCACCAGAGTCAAAACTCATGGGGGAAGAGATGGGCCAAGAGGGGAAAGTATATGACAAACCCCTTGCACACAAAAAAAGGGGACCCACCAGGGAACGGGCCGCAAAAAGGCCACTAAAAGAACACAGCCAAGGCTGAAATCTGCCCCCAAACGGTGCTTTAAGCAATTTTTAGATCCAATCCAAGCTTTAAAAACAGCAGGACCCTGGACATTGAAAGTACGCCCGTGGACGTCACTCCATCCCTTCGCACCAAGAGAGGTGCGACGGTAGATCCTCCGGAAGAAGACTACGGTGCCCTGTTGAGATGACCGAGTCAGACAGACCCTGGTCACCTAAAGTCTGGCTTCCAATAACCATGTTAAGCAAGTCAGTGACTGTACAACAGGAGGAAGTATGGGACCTTGAGACAGGAACCTCCTGCCCTGGCAATGGCCAGGGTGCCTCCGCTACCAGGCGCCCGATATCAGCGTACCAAGGACGCCGAGATTAATCTGGAGCGATTAGAATCATCGGGATCTCCTCAGCATCCACTCTGTGGAGCGGCCAAGGAAGCAACTACCATGGAGGAATGGCAAAAAATCACCGATACAGACAACACAGGGCCACCAGCGCGACTGACGCGTCTGTACAAGATCACTAGACCTGGCCACTAACTGACACCCTTGCGGCGGAGACAAGCTGCCAGGAGATCCATGCCATGTGAGGCTCACCTCCTGCAAGGGAGCCGAAACACCCCAAGCACAAAGACCAGTCGCCCTGGTCCAGCATCTGGCGACTCCAGTAGTCTGCCTGCCGGCATACCTGATGGTAGACTGAAGCCACGGCCGTGGCGTTGTCCGGCTGAAACCAGATTGGTCGACCACAAGGAGAAGCATAGCCTGATCGCCTAAAATAGTAGGACAATGAACAGTAGACAGCACCTGGTATTCCCAGGCGGTCTTCCACCAGGCACTAGCCAGGCCCGACCCTGGGTAGCTACCGAGACCAGACACATTCAAGGAGGTGTGGTCATAGGTCCACGCAAGTCCAGCGACTCAGGGCCGACTGGACCCCCCGGTTTTGTGAACCTCCAGGTTCACAACCCGTGAGCTGGCATTCATCGTAAACACCGACCACTGGAAGGAAGGAACAACTTCCCGGACCGAAGAGTCGGGAATCTCTGTCACCAACTCAGAGAGACTCTGACTAGGTGGCGCACAGGAATCTAATGATTTCAGAGACAAGAGATTTTTACCACCTGGACAGTAGTTCCACTGGAAAACCAGGGTGTGGAACTGGGCATACAGTACCACCTTGAAGGAGGCTACCCACAGACCCTGAACCAGCAGGCGCCCGGAGAGAAGACCGATTGCGTGATGCCAATACCTTCTCCGCAGACTGAAGAGTCTGCAATTTCTCCAGGGGAAGAAGGACCTTTGCCACTGAGGAGTCTGGATCAACACTAGATACTCCTACGCTGAGTCGGAACCTAGCATGCCCATAATTTGAACCCTGGGTCGCACACATGTAGGGCAGACTTGCTGCCACTGAGCTACACTTTCTGGCCTAAACGTTTAACATCCACCCGAATCTTCGGAGGGTCTGAATGGGAATAACCCATCCACTAGGTCGGAGACAGAAGCTGCTCTCAGAAGAAAGTCGTCAAAGTAGCCAATGAGGCAAAGCCTCGCTGTCCCAACAAAATTCAAATAAGTGCGAGCTCCTAGCTGAAAACCCATGGTGCTGACGCCAGATCAAAAGGGAGGGCCACAGGCTGACAGAGACCCTTCTCTCATCACGAAGCACAGAAAAAAACACTGTGACATGTGCAAAACGGGACATGCATGTATGCGTCCCTGATGTCCGAGGACGTCAGGACATCCCCCGGATGAAGCGCAGCTACCACCGAACAAATGGATTCCATGCGGAACTACCCGACGTTCACAAAGGTATTTAGGGCCTGAGGCCCATAGAAAACCCCAAAACTCTCGTCCTGCAGGAAAGGTAAAATTACCTTGCAGCTTAGCAAATCCCACACTGCCCAAGGCAGACCGACGTGCCGGGAGGGGAAGACACAAGGACAGAACTTTGTTCTGTGGATAGGAGGAAACCCTATCTAGTACTCCGAAGAGACCACCTCGCAGACCCACTAGTCGGAGAGCAGGGAGGTTTCACTGAATTGTGAACCTGCAAGCCGCCCCTCCCACCTAGAGACAGGGAGGGAAGGCTATATACATTGGCAGGATTTGGGTGCCGGCGTGATCGGCTTATGCACCCAGGGACAGATTAGTCCCCCAGCTGGGCCTTTGACGGCCTGGGAGGGTTGCCCCTAAATAATACACACACATAGTGTGTATGTATATTATGTAGGTGTATGCACACATGTCTTTGGAGGAAACCGGAGTACCCGGAGGAAACCCACACAGACACAGGGAGCGACAATGCAAGCTCCAGGCAGATTGGCGTCAGTGTGCAGATTCGAACCAATGACTCTTTTGCTGCCAAGTAATGGAGTTAAGCACTACACCACCGTTTGCATAAAACCATTCTGAAACAGACGCCCAGGATAACAAGGGCGCAGCATTCAATGAAGCATCACAGACCTATATGAGATGAGGCCCTGGACCAGCTGGTCCGCTAGGCTAATAACCTCAGGAGAGAGTCGGTGCTCCTCCACTGTCTGGTGCAAAATGCTCACTCTGTGAGTTGTATACAGCACTAGGGGTCAGGACTACTCCAAGATGGCCGCCGAGCGTTCAGAACGCGGCCACAGGAAAAAGGCCAGCACAATGTAAGCTGCGCAATAGCGTGGCTACGACAAAATGGGCGCCAATGGGAGTTTTCAATGTAATTGAAAAATCTCCCAAAAAATAGCGCCAGCGACCACTGAGACCCCAGTGTAGTGGCCACAATAGGCCGCAAGCCAGACCCCAGCATGGTAAACATGGAACGGGTCAGTACTTCGGATCTTCTATCAGTCAGATCCAGACAAGTAGGGGTTCCCGCCCGGCGGTGAGGGACTACAAAAGCCCTTAGTGGCTTTTCTCATTCCGCATCTCAGAAATTATCAAAGAAGGGCACAGAAGGAAAAACCTACACAGCGGTCTGATTTGTGTGATCCAAAAAAGACCGAGCCCTCAGCGGAAACCCAGCTGCACTATGCAGCTTAGGAGAGTCCCTTGCAGCAGTAAAAAGCGCACCCATAAATGCCTTATTCTGCCTTTTTTTTTTTTTTTTAAACTAGGTACCTAGTCCATGGCTCCATAACAGAGCATTCCCCAGGGGATAACGGGGGAAGGGGGCACTCTTTTACCGCCCGCCCGCAGTCCACCCCCACCCTGGCACAAACTGTGTCCAGGACTAACAATAAAAACTCTGTGGGAATCACAGGTGCCAACACCTGCTGCCACCACCAGCATGTGGGGAAGGACCCAGATACTGACTCCAATATTTACATATAGTGTGTATTATAATATGCACACCTGTCCATACAAATAGACAAAAGCTCCTAGAGCCCTATTCAGGGCCTCTCACCCACTTGCTGCGCTGACCAGGTGTAACCAGGGGACTAGGAGGAGACTGCACAGCGCTGCCTGTGAGGAAAAGAACCGTGAGGTAACTTTTGCAGGGACCTGTGTTTAAACAGGAAAAGCCTCATAGGGCTGTTTTATTTAAGGACAAGTCACAGATACAGCATAAAAAGCAAAACCATTACAGGTGTCACCAATCAGTCAGCGTCTGCTGAAGTATAATCATAAACATCTGTGCTCATCACAGGGCTTTTTACCTCACAGGAAAGCCCAATACAAAAAAGAAAAAACACAGGCCAGATAACAGTCCCCTCAGGAAGGCCCCCTCCCCCCTGACAGCGGCAATGTTAGCAATGCAGCAAGGGAAAGGAGCAGGGAAGTAAGGGGAAGGGACCCCCGAACCCCAGGAATGCCCAGCTGTACCAACCCACCGAAGCAGGAGGGACTGTACTTACCCGTCCGAGCGAGGACTCGCTGACGCATTCCTGACAGACCTACAACCGCAATGGAGGTAGCTGTCGGCCCGGTCCACTGTGATTGAGGCAACACCACAGCTCAGTCATATGTGGACCTCGGAGCAAAGCTCACCGGCCACCTCAGGAGTCATGAGGTATGGCGTGGCAGACCAAGCCTCTTTGCAAAGGTGTGCCCACGCTTGCTGGTCGGACTGAGTAGACTACAAGGATCTATAATATCCAGCCTGTCTCTCAGCCAACAGTTGAAAGAAGATTCTTCAAGAAAAAGTAAAGTAAAATGAAATAAAATTTCTCCTCAGGGCGCTGGGCCCAAAGGGAGCCATACGTCCTTCTCCTTTGCTAGGCAGAACGAAACTGAGGCTGCAAGCTGCAGTGAGGAGGGTTATGTCTGGAGGGACCGCCCCCTGGGCGGGGCTGTTCAACTCTGTTAATGTAACATGTATTTAACTATTTAACATGTTTCTGCCTAGTCCTCTCCTGTAAACAGGGAACATAACCCACTTGTCAAGATTTAAGGAGCTGTGTCCGTCCATGGACGATAAGAGAAACAGAGGCTTCAACAGAAGCTGGACGTTCGGCTGGCTTATGTTGGTATAGACTGCCACACACACAGTCCACGAATGTCGGTTGGTTTCTATTAAAACTGGCTTATACCGCCTTATATAGTCAGCCCTTAAAGTGGTTGTAAACCCATTACAACCACTTTATCCTACAGGCAAGCCTAGATTAAGGCTTACCTGTAGGTGCAAGAAATATCTCCTAAACCTAAAAGGTTTTGGAGATATTTGCAAAAATAGCGGCACCGAAGTGCGCCGTAGACATATGGGCGCAGGCTCACTGAGCGTGCCGTTTATAACAGCGATCATGCCGTTAGTGGCAGCACCCGCGCGCATGCGCGGGAGTGACGTCATCGCGGCTCCGGCCAGTCACAGCGCTGGAGCCGCGATACCTGGAAGTCACTCCAGTAGAGATGGCAGCGTTGGAGGAGGCGAACGAGGACCACTGCGGGGGCTTCGATCTCAAGTAACTAATTCATAATGAGCTAGTATGCTATGCATACTAGCTCATTATGCCTTTGTCTTGCACAGTGAACTTATTATTTTTTTCCGAGCGGGTTTACTTCCTCTTTAATGCCATATTTTACCCAATATACCTAAACACAACTACGCTACAGATTTCTGAACCATGAGGTTTCTGCTAAGCGCTGGTCCTTAGCCATGGTTCACGCTCGATGCAGTGCGAATTCACAGCGAATTCCGCACTGCATCAAAATTGCAATCCGTTCATGCGAACCGATTGCGGCGTGTATGTTAAGTTAATGATACCCCACAATCGGTATGTAAAATGTAGGGTCCTGCGCGAGTTTGGTGCGATTTGAGCCATACAAATCCATGGCTCAAATTGTACCCCAGAGACACTGCATGTAATTCGCACTGCGATTCCTGTGCGAATTACATGCAGTGTCCTGCACCCCATCAGTGTGAACCCAGGCTCAAACAGCAGATGTACTAATTTTCTCTGCATGAAATGTCTTCACTGAAATGGCAACAATCAACAGGCTTCTGTCTATATGGAAAAGCCCAGCTCCTGTGTACACAAAGTCCTGTGTTTGACCTGAGCTTCACTGAAATGATAGCAGCAATCTGCTTAGAACTGTATAAACAGTGTTATCAGGTGTTGCAATGAAGTGCTTCTCTTGGCTTGTATCCAGGGAAGACACACTCTGCAATGCTGTACCACAGTAAATCAGTAAAACCTTGGATTGTGAGCAGAAATTTGTTCTGGAAACATGCTTGTAATCCAAAGCACTCTTATATCAAAGCAAATTACCCCATAAGAAATAATGGAATCTCACACGTTTCCACACTGGAGGAGTTTTTCAGGTACTTTAGAGCTAAAAACAGTGCCTGAAAAAAGCTTCAGCTGCAATCCCAGTGACAAAAAGTCCTGCCAACAGCTTCTTTGCAGCGCTTTAGGTGCGGTGAATACACCGCTCCTAAAGCACCGCCAAACCCGTTAAGAGCCGAAAAGTGCTACAAAAACGACAGTAAAGCATCTCTAAAAATAGCGGCGTTTTACTGCCGACGCCCGGGCGCTTTTAGTGTGAAAACACTCTAAAAGAGGCACATCTAAGTATGCAGACATCCAGGGTAAAACTGTCCACATAGACCAGTGGTCTCCAAACTGCGGCCCGAGGGCCGGATGCGGCCCTTTGCTTGCCTTTACACGGCCCTTGGGGCACTATCCCTCCCACTGATACAAGACACTATTCTGCCATCCGACACCGACAATGGAGCACCATTTCTCCCACTGACACAACTAATAAAGCACTATTACTCCCTATGATACCAGCAATGGGGCACTATTCCTCCCGCTAATACCAGATGTTCACTACCAATGATGCCAGGAAACTTTCTACTCCCGCTGGTTAAAGTCCGGCCCTCCAAGAGTCTGAAGGACAATAAACTGGCCCTTTGTTTAGAATGTTTGGAGACCCCTGACATAGACCATCCTCCACACTGCCAGCTCTCACCACTGTCCATCTTCAATCATAATCAGGAAGACTACCCTGCAGTAGAGCAATCTGAAAGCGAGGCTTAAATCGCTCGCAGAGCACAGTGTAGAAGGGATGGCATCGATGGTCTGTGGACTTTACCCAGATGCCTGCACACTTAGATGTGCCCGTTTTAGGCTTAATGTGCACGGGACATTTACAACCTCCCCTTAACTTGACAGATAGTAAACGTTTTGCCGCGTTTACATTTTAACCACTTCCATACCGGGCCTATTTTGGCACTCCTCTCCTACATGCAAAAATCATAATTTTTTGCTAGAAAATTACTCAGAACCCCCAAACACTATATATGTTTTTTTAGCAGACACCCTAGGGAATAAAATGGCGGTCATCGCAACTTTTTATCTTGCACGGTATTTGCGCAAAACTTTTTCAAACGCCTTTTTTGGGGGGGGGGGGAGTATTTCATGAATTAAACAAAACAGTAAAGTTAGCCCAATTTTTTTGTATAATGTGAAAGATGAAGTTACGCCGAGTAAATAGATACCCAATATGTCACGCTTTTAAAATTGCACACACTCATGGAATGGCGCCAAACTTCAGTACTTAAAAATCTCCATAGACGTCGCTGTTATCAGTTTAGAGTTACAGAGGAGGTCTAGTGCTAGAATTGTTTCTGGCGCTCTAACGCACGCGGTGATACCTGACATGTGTGGTTTGAACGGCGTTTACATATGTGGGCAGGACTTACGCGTGTGTTTGCGTCTGAGCGCGAGCTACTGGGGATAGGGGCATTTAAAAAAAAAATGTATATATATTTTATTTTACTTAATTTATTTCATTTTTACACTTTTTTTTTAACATCATTTTTTTTTTTTTTTATCACTTTTATTCCTATTACAAGGAATGTAAACATCCCTTGTAATAGGAATGGTTCGTGGCAGCCTGACAGGTACTCTTTATGGAGAGATGCAGGGTCAATAAGACCCCACATCTCTCCTCCAGGCTGGAAAGCATGAGATTGTGAAAAAAAATGCTTTCAGCCGCAATTGCGGCTTTGTTTACATTTCGGTACCCGGGCGTGACGTCATAACATCGCGCCTGGGCCGCCGCCGATCATAGAGATGACTGGTGACCATCTGGTCACCATTCTTCTCTATGCCTCCCATCCGGCGCCGGCAGATTATTTCTCCGGGTCTCCGATGGCACGGGAGAGCCCGGAGAAGCACGGGATGACAATCAATCGGCGGAACTGCCGCTATGATCATTCTTATGGTGCACAGAATCGCTGGCTTAAGAGATGGATATCTGAATGATGCCTGTAGCTGCAGACATCTTTCAGATATCCTCACTGAAAGTCCAGGACGTCACATGACATCCTTGGGCTGGAAGGGGTTAAAATTATATTATATATATATCTCCATTAAAAATGTCGGTAAACAAAATGCGGCTAAAACGCAAGTTACCACGTTTACAAGCATTTGCCATTTCAAAATGTCTCTGAACATCCGTTCTGAACGCATTTTTTTTTGCTTTCCAAAAAACTTGACTGCCTAGAAACCAATATGATTGACCCTGTTTACATATACTGATAAGATAACAGAGGAGAGTTCAGGGGCAGCTGAAAAAAATGCCCAACTGATCCTCTACATTTGTTTACTAGCAGCAGTGTACATGAGGCCTTAAAGGAGTTGTAAAGGAAAAAAAATTTGTGCTGAAATTACTGTTTACAGGGTATAGAGACATAATAGTTAACCGATTCCCTTTAAAAATGATTAAAAATAGATAAAAAAAAAATCAATCATATAATGTACCTACAGTTTCAGTTTCGTTTTTGCATGCAGTTTCATGCTTCTGTGATGAACAGAGACAAAGAGCCAATACAGGGCAGTGATGGTTTGGAAAACTAAACTGATTGGTGTTGAGGGGTTTTAGACACACAGGCCCGGATTCACGTAGAAGCGCGCATCTTTGTGCGGGCGTAACGTATCCTATTTACGTTACGCCTCCGCAACTTTGACAGGCAAGTGCAGTATTCTCAAACCAAAGTTGCGGCAGCGTAGTGTAAATAGGCTGGCGAAAGCCCGCCTAATTCAAATGTGGAAGATGTGGGCGTGTGTTATGTAAATTTAATGTGACCCCGCGTAAATGATGCTTTTTACGAACGGCGCATGTGCCGTCCGTGAAAGTTTCCCAGTGCGCATGCTCCAAATTAACCCGCAAGAAGCCAATGCTTTCGATGTGAACGTAAATGACGCACAGCATTATTCGCGAACGACTTGGGCAAACGACGTAAAACGTGAAAAATTTTGCGCTGTTCCGACGTTTATACTTAACATTGGTACGCCTCATATAGCAGGGGTAACTTTACGCCGGGAAAAGCCCAACGTAAACGGCGTATATGTACTGCGTCGACCGGGCGTACGTTCGTGAATTGGTGCATCTAGCTGATTTACATATTTCTAGGCGTAAATCAGCGTACACGCCCCTAGCGGCCAGCGCAAATATGCAACTTACATACGACGGCGTAAGAGACTTTCGCCGGTCGGATCTAATACAAATCTATGCGTAACTGATTCTAAGAATCAGGCGCATAGATACGACGCCTCAAACTCAGAGTTACGACGGCGTATCTGGAGATACGCCGGCGTAACTGGTACGAGAATCTGGGCCACAGTAATTACACCTCTTTGATTAGTGACCACAGAGAGAAAGCTCCCATGACTTTTTTCATCAGGAAACAGACTGTTCAGAACAGAGAAGCATACAGCAACATCAGAGAAAAAACGAACAATGAGGACATGAAACCAGGACTGCAGTAAGGTAAGGCCCCGTACACACGACAGAGGAACTCGACATGCTTGGCACGTCGAGTTCCTCGTCGAGTTTTGGGATGAAGCCGCCGAGGAGCTCGGCGGGCCGGCTTCTCCCATAGAAGAACGAGGACAACGAGAAAATAGAGAACATGTTCTCTATTTTCTCGTCGAGTTCCTCGGCGGCTCCATCGAGCCAAAAGTGTACACACGACAGAGATTCTCGGCAGAATCCGGGTTTTGACCGAGTTTCTCGGCGAATTCTGCCGAGAAACTCTGTCGTGTGTACGAGGCCTAAAGGAATTTTTTTTTTCCTTTAGTGACCCTTTAATTATCAAGCATGCAAGTTGCTAAAATGTTGCACCTTCATTAAACGTAACCATATTGCTACACTTAGAGGCTCTCTCTTCTCTTTTATACTTAGTTGTGACATGAAGCTACTTGTATATCAAGACATTGCTTGTTTATCAAGTCAAAGTTTATTACAACATTTTGCTGGTCTCTCAAACCAAGTTACTCTCAATCCAAGGTTTAAGCCCATTCACACCTAGGCGTTTTGTCGCCTGTAGTGCGACGCCCGCTGCCGCCCCGACACGCCAGGGGGATGATGTAACATTGCCCTCTATGGAGATGGTTCACATCTCCACGCCGAACGCCTGCCGCCTGTAAAAAAGTCCCGGACCTTTTTTTCAGGCGTCTTTCGGCGTTCGGCATGGGAGATGTGAACCATCTCCATAGAGGGGGTGAAGGCTGCATTCACAATCGCGGCGTTTTGTCGCCGCGAATCGCGGTACAAAACGCCGCTATTTGTCGCCGCAATTCGTGGGACAAAACGCCGCGATTTAGTACGCCGACTGTAGTACAAAATATGCAAAACTGGCAGGACAATCAAATATCCAAGTCACACATAAAGTAGTAGCGGCAGGAGCCGCGGCACATCACTGCATTTCCTCTCGGTACCAGGCGTGTTATTCATTGAAGGCCCTGCTCAGAAAATACACACCGAGGCAAGGAGTGCACTGTGTACAAAGTGTTCCATGCACAGAGCCGTGCCAGGGCTGTCACCAGTACAACGTGGCCGTCTCAGGCAGAGCCTGTTATTCTGGATCTTATTATCTCATCCTGGAAGGGATTTAAGATCATGATTCAGCATCAGACACCAACATCATTGAAGAATGTTTGACTAGGGTGCAACCGCTAAACACAAATAGCATAAAGTTACGTATACCTGACACTGACTACTGCCGACAGTGTAAAAAAAGCAACAGTATCGCATCACTTCTAATAGCTATATAGCCCAAGTTTTCTTTCTAGTTTTAAACACTTGCCAACCAGGCCAATTCTGACACTTCTTACATGCATGTAAAAATCTATTTTTTTTTATAAAAAAATTACTTAGAACCCCAAAACACACTATATATATATATATATATCTGTGCAGCGGTTTTTGAAACGCAATTGTTTTGGGGGGGGGGGGGGAATGAATTAATGAATCTTATTGCACACAAACACAAAAGACCAGCTCGTGTAATACCCAATTGTTTGGTAAAATGTGAAAGATGATGTTACGCCGAGTAAAAAAAAAAAAGATACCTAAAAATGTCATGCTTTAACATTGCGTATGCCCTTTGGAATGGCGCCAAACTACGGTACCTAAAATTCTCCAGGGGCGAGGCTTTAAAATGTTTTACAGCTTACCAGTTTAGAGTTACAGGAGGCCTGGCACTACAGTTATTGCCCATGCCGACATTAGCGATGAGACTTCACATATGCGGTGCGATCACCGTTTACATATGCGTGCGGGACTTGCGTATGCATTTGCGCATAAGGGGGGGTAAGACGTCAACGGGAGGGCCATTGGTTAATAAACTAGTTTGGTACCACTGGGTGTAGGGTTGTCCCGATACCAGTATTGGTATCGGGACCGATATACAGAGTATTTGCGGGAGTACTCGTACTTCCGCAAATAC
This sequence comes from Rana temporaria, assembly GCF_905171775.1. Taxonomy (NCBI): domain Eukaryota; kingdom Metazoa; phylum Chordata; class Amphibia; order Anura; family Ranidae; genus Rana; species Rana temporaria. The sequence goes on along the minus strand of NC_053491.1, from coordinate 105,517,760 downwards.
CCCCGATACTGAAATAGAATACTTGAACCCCCCCCCGCAAACCGCAAAGCCGCCGTTAATCAGCGTGCGGGGAACATTACAGCTTTTGTTTGAATAGCTGTATCCCCGCCGCGTATAGACACTCCCCCTTGCCCGGGATTGGACGGATGATCTGTCCAATTCCAAGCAAGGGGGGAGTGTCTATACACGGCGCGGATACAGCTATTCAAACGAAAGCTGTAATGTTCCCCGCACGCTGATTAACGCGGCACCATCAAGGTGTGGGGGACATGGCTGCAATATGTGGGGGACATGGCTGCATTATGTGGGGGGACATGGCTGCATTATGTGGGGGGACATGGCTGCATTATGTGGGGGGACATGGCTGCATTATGTGGGGGGACATGGCTGCATTATGTGGGGGGACATGGCTGCATTTGGGGACACATTTAAAAAAAAGTATCGGTATTCGGTATCGGCGAGTACTTGAAAAAAAGTATGGGTACTTGTACTCAGTCCTAAAAAAATGGTATCGGGACAACCCTAACTGGGTGTATTGGAAACATTGTACTATAGATTGCCGAGTAACTAGGGGCAAGGTTTGAAAATGGCTGCTTTCACATGGTTCTGTTTTTTTTCCCGCTTTTGTGTTAAATGAAAGGATGAAAAAACGCACGACAATAAGATCCTATGAAACTCTTTATACTGATCAGTTGCGGGTCAGCTGCCTTTTGTAAAGGTGGGACAACATCGCATGGCAACGAAGGTGGGACAACATCTCATGGCAACGAAGGTGGGACAACATCTCATGGCAACGAAGGTGGGACAACATCTCATGGCAACGAAGGTGGGACAACATCTCATGGCAACGAAGGTGGGACAACATCTCATGGCAACGAAGGGGGGACAACATCTCATGGCAACGAAGGTGGGACAACATCTCATGGCAAGGAAGGTGGGACAACATCTCATGGCAAGGAAGGTGGGACAACATCTCATGGCAAGGAAGGTGGGACAACATCGCATGGCAACGAAGGTGGGACAACAGCTCATGGGAACGAAGGTGGGACAACATCTCATTGTAAAAGACCATCTACATAGTCTTTAAAGAAATTAAGAGTACAGTTCAGAGAGCACAGGTGACGGTGAAAAAACATTCCCATAGAGGCTCAGATGTGAACACTTCTCTTTACACAGGACCAAGCACATCCGGCTTTAGTAGTTATCAAACCATTACGTCATTCCTACGTACTGCGACCATTTAGCACTGTGTAGTAAAGTTGATGGATTACATACAGTTTTGGCCTGTGGCTTACATAGAATGTACAAGTTTCCTGCATATCCTGCGCTTTAGTGTTACATATAGCAGCAGGGGGTCAAGAGACCGCTTCAAAAAGCTGAAAATCACCACAAGCAGCAAACATCTATGCAGGAAAAGGGACCGGGCCCCCCAGAAGTTCCTGTTTCAGCCCCCACCCTGCATTCAGTCCAATTCAGCATAGGAGCTTGCAGTAGCATGAAGACAGGAAATCACTACAAGAGAAACAGCGAGGCTGTATCTACGCATCAGATGCAGACAGATTGGCTGTTTGTTCTTCTATTTAAAAGAACACATTTATGACTCAGAATCTCAAATGACATGTCGAACAAAAAAAACGTGGCGTGCTTAAGTACAGCTAATGGTGCACCTGCTCTGTCATGCAACTATTAGAATTTGACAATATGTTATGGTCTAATTAATGTTTTTGAAATATGCAGGTTAAAGCGATTAACGTAAAAACGTGCTAATCCATGTCCATGCTTTAAAAACTGTGCGTCTTTGTACAATTTGTAATTATGTACAGTATGTGCACAGGGATGGGGTAGAAAGATAGATTTGCTCACTATAAAATGCAGGTAGCGCTTTCCACATTGTAGTGCTGCACAGCCCAAAGGAAGTGATGCTACCTATTTCCAGCAACCCCTATGACCTCCTAGGGGGTGGTCACAAGGGCTTCATGATTTTTGGAGGCAATACTATGAGGAGCTAATGAGTGCTAGCTTTTCAGGTTCCTAAAATTTGTCCAGCCTGAATGGCCAAAGGCATTAGGAATTTACAACTGCAGACTATAGTCTCGTACACATGACCGGTTTTTCCGTCTGGAAAACTGCCATTAGAGCTTTTGGCCGGGAGAACCGGCCTTGTGTATGCTCCATCGCAGGTTTTTCCGACTGCTAGTTTCCTATGGGAAACACTAAGATGGGGCATACACACGGCCGGTTTTCCCGGCCAAAGCTTTAATGGCAGTTTTCCTGTCGGAAAACCTGGTCGTGTGTAGGGGAAGTTACCGAGCAGGTTCTCGGTGGACTTTTTATCGCCGGTAATCCCCTACATGTGTACGAGGCTTTAGAGGGTTAACCGAAAATACTTGACAAATATATAGACTAGCAGTTTTAACTTCACTTTGGCTTTCCTAATATGTATACCTGTTTTAGGTCAGTGATTCCAGAGTAATGAAGCCACAGACAGACAGTTCGGTTAAGCCCCACTCTGAGCAACCATTTACTGCCATCCACCATCTAACCCACCCTACTAAGCTCCACCCCGCCTAGGTCCCTCACTTCTGCCATTTTCAGGTCCAGGGGACTGAGACCCCAGTAGTACAAGGGAGCCCTGAATTGCTGTTTGCCTTCACAACTGCTAGCCCTGTTCTGGATTCTGAGAGAACCCTAACCAATGGACATTCAACAGGAAGTGTCTGGGTAATGTAGGTATTGACATGGAGGACACAAAGAAGGCAAAACAAAAAAGGGCATTTAGAATGGATTTTTTTTAATCCAGTGATCAGAAGGGGTGAGGTTAGGGGAGGGGGCTTTATACAAACCATTAGAGCCAAACAACCTTGCACTATTACATCCCTCTCCCCACCACTTTTTTAAATTTTGTTTAGGTAGTTTTTTTGTTGTTTTCTTGCCTGCCCTCTGCCTCCAGTCTTATCTAGGCAAGGATGACTTAGACCTCATTCCTTGTGCTCCTGGGATATGCATGTCACATATCCCGGGAGACAAACCAGCAGGATATAAACAACGAACATAGATAGTGTAGCCCCTGGGAGACAGCTCATCGTGTACAGCATGAGCTGTCTCCCGGGGGCTACACTATCTATGTTCGTTGTTTATATCCTGCTGGTTGTATTCATCCAGTAGGGGATTCTTACCTTTCCACATCAGTCTGGTTTACCCAATTAGATACTGGATGTCATATCTTGACAATATGTGGACTTTATAAGTCTTATCCACCATCTCTCTGGATGTTTGCCCCTGCAAAGCAAGACCTCTTTGAGCAAAACAGTGGACCCTTTGTTCATTTATGGCAATTTCTATATTGATTATTCCCCTGTGTGCCTTAGAATTTTCTCCATCTAGTCTGCGTATAGAGTTTCTGGATACACTCACATATATAATTTCCACAATTTTTTCTATGGAACATCTTTTCTACCTGTAGAAGTCTCCGATATTCGGATATATTTATATATCTGGCTTTATCCATCCTAAGATAGTGATATTTGTTCTCTGTCACTGTCTCCTCTTATTGTTCATCCTGAAGAAGCCTCACAGCGAAACGCATAGACGCACAAGGGATACAACTCATACATTTTAATGTCTTGTATGTTTTTTTTAACACCGTCTGTATATTTTTTGTAATAATTATTATTTTTGCTATTTCCATTGCCTCTAAAGTCTGATCATTGGTTACCCTTTTTGGAGTAATCCTTTATGTTTATCTCCCAGTTATACGGATGTGGCATTGTGACCACCCTTCCTTTTTTTACTATTCATATCCTGGGAGACATCAGTATTCACAGAGCTGCTAAACAAGGGTGGACACAGTGCTGGAGGAGGGCAGATCTTACAGCCTGTCATCAGGGGGCCACCTGCCATCCTGATGAAGTCAGAAAGGAAGCTGGCAGAGCGTCACCTGGCGTGTGGCCTTGGATCAGCAGATAACAGCAAATCAAAAACTGGTGTCACTGGTCAAGTGGGTTTCTTTCTTCGAATATACACCAGGAGGAAAGGTAAGAGGGGGCTTTGTAAAAAAAAAAAAAAAAAAAGGGGGTAAAACTCCTTTTTAGTAACCGTCATTCATCGGTTGTTTCTTTTATCTATGAACTATAGAATCACATGTTCCTTGGTTTCTTAAAAGTGTCTGAGGCTCCTTTAATAGACTGATCTGTCCTATATTCAAAGACATATTTTCCACACACATTCCTTCTATAACATTTGGAGGCTGTAGCTTACTGGAGTACAATAAAGTGCTTCTTTTACTCCCTGACCATTTATCAGTTTTCAGCGGGAAACACATCCGTCCTGTATTCATGTTAGGAGGAACTCATCTTTACCACAGCGGCCACAATCGTCTAGCTTTAAATGATTTTTGTGAACATGATTCAACATTATGGCCTTTTGGAGTAGTGTGAAAGAACCGTCTAAGACCAAGACTGTTACCCTTAGACTTCTCCTTTCAGACTAGGTATAGCAATCTGCATGAGAGCGACAATCCTTTGTCTTGGCTGTAGATTTTTCATCTGAATTTTAATCTCTGGTTCAGGGTTTGCAATTCTGGCCCTAAAGGCCCTGGTCACACTAGCAGTAAGAACATAGCCGCTGATGTGCACAGTGAAGACAGCAGTGCGGGTACACTGTAAATAGTGCATTGCACTGTTTATGTTGGGCACACTTTATTGAAATGTCACAATGTCAAGCAGCATTTTATTTAGTTCTGTTGGATGTAGTGTCATGTGATGAACTGAAATACACAACGTTACGATAAATAAACACAGTGGAGTAAACTGGCATGATGATTTTTGTTCTGGGCAAGGTTGTACAGTCCCAATGCACCTGGTGTGAACAGGCCCTAAAGCTTTGCCTAAGACTAAAATACCTAGAAGTATATCATTTCTAATATGTAAAAAAAAAAAAAAAAAAATTGTATAATGTCTAGTGTAAACACCCCTGTAATTAAAGCTGCCACTGACATTTCATTAACTAGAACACCTATAATGCATGAAAACTATAAGTGAATTTTAAAGAACTACTCAACCTAAAACCAATATTATACTATTTGTTACAAGCTGGAAGAAGCCCATTAGGAGGGCGTAACGCGTATGGGTGGGAGGAGCCGTTGTCTGTGGCATCATTACTTACTTTTGTATCAGCGTGGTGAGCTGAATATATGCTTGCATTTGCACACATTTATGTGAGTGGCTTAATTCCCTTTATTTCGTTTTAAAGGGGTTGTAAAGGTACACATTTTTTTCCCAAATAGCTTCCTTTACTTTAGTGCAGTCCTCCTTCACTTACCTCATCCTTCCATTTTGCTTTTAAATGTCCTTATTTCTTCTGAGAAATCCTCACTTCCTGTTCTTCTGTCTGTAACTCCACACAGTAATGAAAGGCTTTCTTGCAGTTGTGGAGTGTCGTGCTCGCCCCCTCCCTTGGACTACAGGAGAGTCAGGACGCTCTACGTTGCAGATAGAGAAAGGAGCTGTGTGTTAGTGGGTGTCCTGACTCTCCTGTAGTCCAAGGGAGGGGGCGAGCACGACACTCCACGACAGGGAGAAAGCCTTGCATTACTGTGTGGAGTTACAGACAGAACAGAAAGTGAGGATTTCTCAGAAGAAATAAGGACATTTAAAAGCAAAATGGAAGGATGAGGTAAGTGAAGGAGGACTGCACTAGGGTAAAGGAAGCTATTTAGGAAATTTTTTTTACCTTTACAACCCCTTTAAGGAGAAATTAGGATAGGCGAGGAGGGAGGAGCTGATGTGGGGTGGGGAGTGAGCAGTTACCACACCTGTGCTCTCCGTTGAACTTGGAGAACATGCAGGTGAACGAGGCCGGTGTATAGCGTGCTGTGTGCCTATCCAAGGAAATCAATGCCAGCTAACTGGGAGGTTAGTACGGGAGTACGGGAGTACGGGAGGCTCGTGTCCCTCGTAACCCGTAGCTCGGAGCCTGCAGTATGTCACTTATGAGCCTATGATCCACTGCCCGTGAGCCGTCTATTGGCCGCAACGGAGGCTTCTCATTCCCGCCCCGTCTCACCCCGTCCATTCCACCCCTCTCATTTCTCTCATTTCTCTCACTGCTTGTTCCCACAATCCCTCTCATCGGGGCCCGGCGCTGATTCTGCTTTGCCGGTATGGCGGGCTAAGGAGTAGTCCAGACGTGGCGCGGTGCACGTCGAGAGCTGGGTCTGTCGGGAGGAGAAGCCACTACAACCACTACAACCTGAAGCAGAGTGCAGAGTGCAGAGTGCACGCTAGCAGCAGCAGCAGCAGCATTTGCGAGGAACCGACTCGCTCCTCTCCTGGATTTCTCCACATTACCTGCTGTATTACCTGCTACACTACCTGGGGAACGCAGAACGCGGCTCATGGACAACGGAGCATAGTTGGGAATATTTCAGCTAGTACTGTGTATCCCAGGTTCCAGGTTCCGTGAGTAGTGACATAAGTTATAAGGAGTAATATATGGAATATATAAATGTTTACAGGTTTTCAGGCTTCACAGAGATCTCTCCTCGCTTGATCGATCGTTCTCTGTTGCTCCCTGCTGCTTCCCGTCGGTCACTGCATGCGGCTTGCCCGCTGAGTTCTGCGGTGGAGCTCTGCTGGATGGTCTCGGGCGGGGGAGTGAAGGAGCCGTGCGGACAGCGGGTAGCTGAGTGGAAGTTTTAAAAGACTTTTTTCTTTCTGCTGTACTTTCTGCTGCCTGTAGCTTATAGCACGGAGTGTAGTGCTGTTATCAGACCCCCCTCCCGCAATACTTCTCGCACTACTTCTCGCAATACTTCTTGCACTACTGCCATCGCCCCCTTGCCAGGAATGGTGCAGCGAGGGGGTGCAGGGTATTGAAGGAAAAAAAAAAGAAAGAAAAGACCTATATAAGTATCTTGTTGTTTTTTTTTTTTTTTTTTTTTTTCCCAGCGGATACCTGAAGCTAAAATAAACTATCCAAGACAGCTCTAAGCATAAGAAAGGCTAACAGATCTCGGACCACGCTGAGGACAACGGGAGGACAGAGGATTTTGGTTGTCGCACATCTGGCCCTGTGAGTTATAATAATAAAAAGTCCCTATGGAGATCTGGAGCCGTGAGTAATGCTATAGTGGATACTACAATGGATGCTATAGACGGTATCAGCCGATAAATAATTGCAAATGCTAATTAATGCTAATGCTAATTAATGCTAATATTTTGGAGCAGAGAGCAGGAGAGATCTAAAAAATGATTATGAATATGACATTGAATAATTTTTTTTTTTTTTACATAAGTTCGGAGTTACGCATGTATAAATAATAGAATGAGGGGTAGATTGCCTAGAGGGGCTACAGCAAACCCACCAAAAATAAGTGCAAGCCCAAATTCAATTAAAAAATATATGTTAAAAAACACAGTTAAAGATACACCGGAAAAAATGGCTTCCACAAGGAAAAAAACCACAGAGAATTTGCAGAAAATGGGATTAAGAAGACAATCCCAGGGGTTAGAAGGAGCAAGATCTTCTACTATAGCAGACGAGGAAGACGATGAGGTGGAAGAGAATGGATTGACAGAGGACCAACTTCCAACCAAAGGAGAAATTGCAAAAATGTTTGCTAGGATGGAAACGGTAATGAACAAAATGGAATCTTCTCTAAAAGGAGAAATGGTACTTATACATGAAGACATGAACCACATCCTGAGGAGAGTAGAAGAAACAGAGGAGAAAATAGATCTACAGGCAGCAGAAGTCAAGGAACTTAAAGATCAGATGAAAGATATACAGAAAGAACAAAGGTATTTAAAATACAGACTGGAAGAGCAGGAAAATCGAAACAGAAGGAAAAATCTGAAGATTAGGGGACTCCCGGACGAACAAGTTGAAGATCTACAGGAAAAAAACTGATAAAATCTTTGGTCAGATGTTGGGCAAAACTGCAACAGAAAAAATAAAAGTAGAAAGAATTCATAGAATAAGAAAACCTGCTGGAGTTGCGGATGAACTACCAAGAGATGTAATTGTGAGGTTCCACAACTTCCAAGACAAAGAGCGAATCCGATTACATCTGAAAGCCAACGGTCCTGCTAAATTCGAGGAATCAACGTTGCAGATTTTCCCTGATCTGGCCGCTGAAACACTGGCAAGGAAAAGAGTGCTAAAACCATTATTGGAACAATTAAAGCGACAAGATATCCAATATTTTTGGGGCTTCCCAGCATGCTTGGTTGGAAAAAAAGAAGGACGCTCTGCTACGTTAAGATTCCCTGAAGACACAATTTCTTTTTGTAAAAAGCTAAATATTCCAGAGACTGAGATACCGGGATGGTGGGAAAAAGCCCAGAGGGGGCCCAATGACGATCAGCAGCCATGGAAACAGATCTTAAGAAAAAACAAATAGTATATTTTATAAATAAAAGGGGGAGATGAAGGGATCGGAGGGAGAGGGGGGCAGTGGATGAGTGGGTGCGGAAAAGATAGAAAGAAGACAACAGGGGGACAGATGAGGGTATTGGACTTACTGGCCTAGATCATTTCGATTAGAGAAAGGAAGATAGTAAAGAAACGAGATGACGGGGGCACAGGAACCCCATTAGGGGAGGGCATCTGCTCGCAAACCCGCCTACCTAAAGCTCAACCTCGGGGGGAGAACCGTAGGGCCACATGGGTGAGGGCCACGGATCTATAGACCTAGGGAAGGTCATTTTCCCCCAATTTAGGGGGGGTAGAGGGAGGGGGGGAGGGGTGGAGGAGGGGGGGATGGGTTGGAGGGAGGAGGGGGGAGGGAGGGGGGGCAGAAGGGAGGGAAGTAGAGGGGCCAGTAAAATTTTTGTAATAGACTATAATTTTATAGTTTTGGATGCCAAAAGTTAATATAATATCATACAATGTCCGAGGGTTAAATGCGCCAAGCAAAAGAGAGAACATACTGAGAGAACTGATATTACTGAAGGCAGATGTCGTCTTTTTTCAGGAAACCCATCTGACTAGGGACTCCAAGTGTAGGGTCCGATCAGATGAGTTTCCTATGTGGTTCTATGCGGATTCTCCTATAAGTCGTGCCAAAGGTGTAGCTATAGGATTCTCCAGGAATGTTAGATTCGTACTAGAAACAATGAAGATAGATCAAGAAGGGCGTTTCCTTTTTTTAGGGGGGAATCTGAATGGGGTAAAGATGTCCCTGGCGAATGTGTATGGGCCGAATAAAAATGCGGTTAAATTCCAGTCAGGAATATTGGACGAGTTTATGAACTTTAAGATAGGAGATGGTATCTTGGGAGGAGATTTCAATACATGGTTAGATCCCAAATTAGATAGTACGTCTCATGCACAGGGCTCTGGAATTAGGGAGAGGAAAAATCTAAAAAGGAAAATGTTCCAACACCAATTGGTTGACGTTTGGAGATCCCAACATATAAGTCAAAAAGACTATACATACCTCTCCCCTGTGCATGGGACGTATACAAGAATAGATTATTTTTTAATAGAACATAAATTACTGGAGGTCACTGAAGATACAAAGATTGGCATTACAACTTTTTCTGACCATGCACCAATTCTATTACAATTGAAGATAGGAGAGAGGGCTTGTGGGAAAAGAAACTGGAGACTTAATGAAGATTTACTAACGGACGAAGACATAGAGAAGAGATTAAGGAAAGAAATAGAACAGTTTTTTTTAGAAAATAATACAGAAGGAATGTCCGAAGCAATTATATGGGAAACGCATAAAGCATTTATCAGGGGAATTCTGATTAAGGAAGGAGCAGAAAAGAAGAAAAAAAATCATCAAAAAAAAGTAAAAATAGTTAAAGAAATATTCGACTTAGAACAATTGCATAAAGAAACGAGACAGAGAGATCTCCTGCTGAATCTCAACATTAAAAGGGAGGAATTAAAGGGACTAATCGATCAGGAAACCCGAATAGCCTCAAACCTAGTTAAGAAAGAAAGATACCTATGGAGCAATAAGACAGGGAAATATCTGGCAAATTTGTTGAAGAAAAAAAAAATGGCTAATTATATAGAAAAAATACAAACAAATACGGGAGAGATAAGATATAAGACATCAGATATAGTTAAAAGTTTTTTAAAATTTTATGAAAAATTGTACTCAATTAAGGAGAAGAGTACTAAGGAGGAGGATATATTAAAAGAGGAACAAATTAAAACATACTTGAGAAAGGCAGATCTAACAAAGATCGCGCAGAATAAATATAATAATCTTGAGAACCCCATAACAGAAGAGGAAATAAGCAAAGCCATTCGAGAGTTACCAAATGGGAAAAGCCCTGGCCCCGATGGTTTGACCAGCTCATACTATAAAAAATTTTCAGATATATTAACTCCCAAATTATGCTCTTACTTCAATGGTATTGGCGAAAAATGGGAGATGATGAAAGAGTCGTTGGAAGCGATTATATCAGTAATCCCCAAAGAGGGCAAGGATGATTCTTTATGTTCTAGCTATAGACCGATCTCCCTTTTAAACATCGATTTAAAAATCTTCTCCAAGATTCTTGCAATAAGGATGGAAAAAGTGATGCAGGACATGATACACACGGACCAAGTGGGATTCATTTTAGGTAGGCAAGGAAGGGACAACGGGATTAGAACCCTATTAGCGATAGAAGAGATCAGGAAAAGTGGAGCCCCAGGTCTACTCCTATCCATAGATGCCGAAAAGGCCTTTGATAGGGTAGACTGGGGCTTCATGCAAAATACTTTAGAATCAATGGGCTTTGGCCCGAGATTGAGAGGATGGGTAAGATCTTTATATAATAGACCGACAGCGAGAGTCAAAGTTAATGGGTGTTTATCAGAGCTATTCGAAATGAAAAACGGTACCCGACAGGGATGCCCCTTATCACCCATGTTATTCACGTTAGCATTAGAACCCCTCCTAAGAACAATAAGACAAAATTTGGACATTGCGGGGTTAATATCTGGGGGCGAGGAACATAAGATTGCTGCCTATGCAGATGACATATTATTTTATGTTATGAAACCCAGGACCACGCTACCTAAACTGATGGAAACAATTAATGAGTATGGTAAATTATCCAATTTCAAAATTAACCCCGCAAAATCCGAAATTTTGAGCATCAACATTCAAAAAAAAGATAGAAGTGCCTTACAAGAAGATTTTAAGTTTGCTTGGAAAGAGGAATTAACATACCTGGGAATTAAGCTAGCAATCTCTATAGAGAGTTTATACAAAATTAACTTTATGACGTTATTAAATGAGGTTAAAACAGAGTTAAATAGAATTGCTCCGGGGCAATTGTCCTGGACTGGAAGAATAAACATATATAAAATGACAATCTTGCCAAAGATACTTTACAAATTACAGATGCTTCCGATACCAATTCCCCAAACCTATTTTAAAAAATTACAATCACTCCTTGTAAGATTTATTTGGAGGGGGAAAAAACCACGGGTTAAAATGAATATACTGATTAAAGATAAATCACAGGGAGGGTTAGGGGCACCGGACATTAAAAAATATCACCAAGCAATTGTAATAACACGCATCATGGAATGGGCTAGAAATAATATAGAAAAAAGGTGGGTACATTTAGAAATCACGACGAGTAAATTACCACTGGGAAAACTAATCTGGGTACCGGCACAGTATAGAGGAATCAATTTAGAAACGCACTATATCACGAGATATGCTTTAACTATATGGGATCAAATTCACAAAAAAAATAAATGGGAATATAACTCACCCTTACTTCCTTTAACGGATACAAAGTATTTCTTACCAGGAGAAAAAAATAGGTTTGGAAAATGGATATTACAAGAAAATATAAAACTAAAAGATGTTATGAGGTCTAACAGGCTTTTAACAATTCAGGAACTAAAAAATAAACAGGATATGATTCTTATTAATGAATGGCGCTACATACAACTAAAACATTTTTTTGCTAGTCTGCCCCAACCAGTTAGAGCAGAAACAAATTTGCTCCCTCTCGAAAATTTATGTGAAGAAAAAACAGAGAAGGGCATCATCTCTAAAATATATCAGATATTAAATGAAACAAAATCACAGAATGTTCTACCATTTATCGCAAAGTGGGAGGAAGAGCTGGGAACCCGGGTAAATGATTTTGAGATCAATCAAATAATAACTAGGGTCCATGAAACCTCAATAAATAATGATACCAGAGAATTAAACTATAAATGCTTGGTTCGATGGTATCTTACACCAGATAAATTACATAAATTTTCTGAATCTACCTCACAACAATGTTGGAGAGGGTGTGGTGAAGTTGGCTCAATGGCGCATGTTTGGTGGAAATGCACCAAAATTAAAACGTATTGGAGGGAAATAAGGAAAAAGATCCAGGAAATTACAAATAATGAACTCCCAGATGACCCTTGGGTATGCGTATTACATGGATCACGAATTCCCACAAAACAATATTTGAAAACTTTGGTCCCACAACTCTTGAACGCAGCAAAACATCAGATAGCGCGGAACTGGAAGAAAAAAGAGAGCCCCTCACTGAACGGGTGGTGTAACAGAGTGGAGGAAATTTATAATTTAGAACATCTAAGATTTAGAGATGAGGTGAACTGGGAAGAATTTGTAGAGAAATGGGAAAAATGGAAAAAATTTAAATACACAATAGGTTTCGCTGATGCTATGGATATCCAGTGAACTAGGGGGAGACAGGTATGGTTTTTTTTTTTTTTTTTTTTTTTTATTTTTTTTTTTTTTTGGACACGACTTAGATAGGCATGTACTGATAGGATCGAAGTGGTAGAGACCATCCGGGTCCAAGAGACTCCGGGAGGCCTCTCGCACACAGACAAGCAAGAACCAGGGCGCAAGGGACAGTGATATAATTAAGAAAGGGGAGCTTGGGTATAATATTGGCTCCGAAACTATCAAATTAACAAATAGATACTGGCAGGGGAGGATGAGGGAGGGGGGGGGGGGAAGGATGGGTAGTTTTTCCCCACACAGATCTCGAGAGTGACGTAGTTTCCCTGAAAATTAAAGTGAAAATGGAAATGGAGGGAAGGTAATTTTTCCTTTTTGAAATATTTAAAGAAAGAAAAAAAAGAAAAAAAAAAAAAAGAGAAAAGAAATATATAATATAAAATAGAAAAGAAAAGAAAAGAGGAAAAAAAAAAAAAAAAAAAAAAAAAAAAAAAGGTATATATTATATACATATCAAATAAAAGATTATTATCCACTTATGATGCGATACCATAGAGGAGATGATATCGGCATGTGAAGTTTGGGCCAAGAGTCTGGTCCCCTCCTCGCCTAATAGATCCTTTTTATCTTTGGTGGAGTCTGAAGTGGGAAAAAAAAAAAAAAAAAAAAAAAAAAAAAAACAACCCCTTTAATAAATATTTAAAGCAGAGAGCACTATGGTTTCTCTATTTCCATTCTATACTATGTCACATGATTGAGCAAGACATAAGAAGTGGAGTCGCGGGTTTCAGGGACAATTCTTGCAGGAGTGTTCCAGTATCATCCTGAATAGAGTTCACTAAAGCTGTTATGACTCTGTAGTGAGGTCATAGACTGGAGGTGAGCAGGCAATATATCTGGAGGTGGTGGTCACTGAACACATTGGATGTTACTATATGAACCAGAACGTTGAGTAAGCACAGCGGTGGAGCATTTTCATTTGGGACTTTGACACCATTATATAGCACATCAGCTATTGCATTTTTGTGTTATTGTCAATGTGATTGCGCTGCACTTATAATTTTCAATTTTAAAGTTTCCTCCACTGCTTTCTGCAACCTCCCTACCCCACCCTAAACTCATCGCACATGCCTTTCTGGGTAACACCCAACTCCACTAGCTCTAAATGTGCCCATAAACTTCTAAATTAAGTAATAAAACAAAACTCAGCATTACGCAACATTAATTAAGCAATGTAGGAGCAAGCATAAAAATGATAATGAGTGCAAGGGTGCTAAAGGATATGCAAAGATACTCCAGCAATTTGGAATGAGCAACATGAAAAAGGAAATGGTTTTATCAATGCTCATCAACTCAAGTGTGTCCCCTGGTGCTGCCGCAACGGCCTACGCCAGTATTCACCATGGACAGTGAAGAGGCTATCCTTTAAAGTGGTTGTAAACCCAACATTTCCTATTCTTGATATGTTCCTGCTGTACCATGTACTTGTATGAATAAGTATCCTGTTCTCTTTGTATTGCTTCCTTTGTGTGAAATCCCTGGTGTTCCTGCCAGTCCCTCTACTTTCCTATTAAAAACTGACCACACTAAGGAGAAGGAGAACACACAGTTCTCTAGCTATGCTGGGAACTCAGCCTGCTCTCCTCCAATGTTTAGATTTATCCATACACCCCCCCCCCCCCCTACACAGGCCTTCCCCCAGCTCTTATGCAGCTGAGAACAGAGGGAATGTGATTACTTAACCTACTTAACCACTTCCCACCCGGTCAATAGACAATTGAAGTCCGGGAAGTGGTTCTGTTATCCTGACTGGACGTCTATTGATGTCCTGCAGGATAACATGCCGGCGCACACGCGGCGATAGGTGATGCGGGGTGTCAGTGACACCCTGCATCTCCGATCTCGGTAAAGAGCCTCCAGCGGAGGCCATGTCCAATCAGCCGTGTCCAATCACGGCTGATCATGATGTAAACAGGAAGAGCCGTTGATCGGCTCTTCCTTACTCGCGTCTGACAGACTCGTGTAGAGGAGAGCCGATCGGCGGCTCTCCTGATAGGGTTTCGCTGATTGTTTATCAGCACAGCCCCCCCACGTATGCCCACACTAGACCACCAGGGAAGCCGCAAGGACCACCAGGGAAGCCCCAAGCATGTGGATGGCCAGGTACATCCCACATGGACATCCACATATGCAAATTGATGCCAATCAGTGCCCACAAATGGGCACCGATTGGAACCATTGTGAAAGACCTTTAAATCTGTGATGCCCAGCAATGACACCCATTAGTGTCATCAGTGCCATCCATCAGTGTCCATAAGTGCCACCTATCAGTGCCCATCTATGCCACCTATCAGTGCCACCATAAGTACCCAGTGCCGCTTATTGGTGCTCATCAGTGCCACCTATTGGTGCCCACCAGTGCCATCTATCAGTGTCCATCATCAGTGCCACCTCATCGGTGCCGCCTTATCAGTGCCTGTCAGTGCAGCCGCCATATCAGTACCCATCATTGAAGTTGAAAACATACTTATTTACAAAAAAAAAAAATAACAGAAACAAAGAAAACCTTTATTTGTTTTTCAAAATTTTCTGTCTTTTTTTTCTTTTTTTGGGCAAAAAATAAAAACCGCAGGAGGTGATCTAATACCACCAAAAGAAAGCTCCATTTGTGGGAACAAAATGATAAAAAAAATTGTTTGGGTACAGAGTAGCATGACCGCGCAATTGTCATTCAAATTGCGACAGCGCTGAAAGCTGAAAATTGGATTGAAGTGGTTAAAAAAAAAAAAACACTTGTTTTTCATTTTCATTTTAAACTGAATGGGATGTTTTATGCGGTGAGGGTTTACAATCACTTGCCAATCAATTTGTGTCTCTAGTAGTGTAGTTTATTACCCATAAGAGCCTTGGAAAGGGGGGTGGGGTTACTAAAACTGCTGCACACAGAATCTGGTGTAGCTGTGCAGAGTTATTCAAGCAGCTTCTAAATTTAGCTTGTTTAATTAAAGTAGGAGTAAACTCCCATGGAGGATTTCTACCTATTAGGTAAGCCAATAATCAGGCTTACCTATAGGTGCAGTAAATAACGTGAACCATTTAAGGCACAGGTGTCGAACACAAGGCCTGCGGGCGGAATCCGGCCCTCCAGGCCATTTCATGTGGCCCTCACACCTCTCCCGCAGCTGGTCCTCCTCCAGACCCTTACTTTCTGCTTTCAAGCAATGCATCCAGCTTCTTTCCAGCAGCATAAGGAAAGGGGAATGCACTGTGATGTAAGGGAGAGTGGGGGACTCAACTTCTGATGTCGGGGTGGCTCTTGATATCTAATGTAAGGGGAGGGGATGCGCTGGACATCTAATGTTACAGATACAGCTGGCCCTTTTGAGGGCAATAAATGCTGATGCGGCCTGTGATGAAATCGAGTGACACCCTTGATTTACGAGATATTTACTTGTGAAGCTGCTGGTGATGTCACCGGCTTGTGAGCTCTAAAGGAAGGGCATACCCTTCCTTCAGAGCCCTGTGCCATGAACAGAGGCTCCCCCACGCATACGTGGGAGCGACATCATCGCGGCTCGCCCAATCAAGGGACCGCCAACTCAGAAGGAACAATGGGTGAGATGAAAGCCCTGTTCGCCATGACAGCGTGCAGCTGGAGGGCTTTGTTTAAAGGTACGTTTCACATAATGTGCTAGCATGCGATGCATACTAGCACAATGTAACTTTGCCTTGCAGGTTCAAAAAATAAATAAAAAAAATGGCGGTTTACTACCGCTTTAAGCTTTGACAGTAAAACCTGTAAGCCGATTGGTTACCATGCATAGCTGCACCAGAGGCAGGCAATGAAAACCAAACCATACTGTTTCCCATCATTATGTTGGTCTGTATGATGAAAGCTCACCATTAAGGCCCCTTTCACACTGAGGAGTTTTTCAGGCGGTACAGCGCTAAAAAATAGCGCCTAAATACCGCCTGAAAAACTCCTGCCCAGCCTTCTCAATGTGAAAGCCCGAGGGCTTTCACACTGAGGCGATGGGCTGGCAGGATAGAAAAAAATCTCCTGCAAGCAGCATCTTTGGAGCGGTGAGAGGAGCGGCCTCTATACCGCTCCTTCCCATTGAAAACAATGGGAAACCGCGGTAATACCGCCTGCAATGCGCCTCTGCAGAGGCGCATTGCGGGCGGTAATAACCCTTAATCGGCCGCTAGCGGGGGGTTAATACCGCAACACTAACGGCCGAATCCCGCGGCAATTCCGACGGTATAGCGCCACTATTTTTAGCGCCGCTATACCGCCACCGCGCCTCCCGCCCCAGTGTGAAAGGGGCCCAAGTATCCAACTAGCAGGGCCCCCTGATCCCTTCTCTATTGAATTGTATTCCAACTGTACTGTCTGCCCCTATGCTGTAAAGCGCTGCGAAAACTGTTGGTGTTTTTTTAAATCCTGAGTAATAATAATAATAAAGTAAAAGTTAAAGCGGTTGTAAACCCGCATCAAATTTTTTTTTTCTCCTGCAAGGCAAAAGTCATAATGAGCCAATATGCACCGCATATTCGCCAATTATGAAATACTTACCTCGGAACGAGGTGTGTAGAACTTACCTGGTCCACGCCGAGCGAGATATCATCTTGACTCGGTGTGTCTTCCGGGTATCGCCGCTCCAGCGCTGTGATTGGCTGGAGCGGCGATGACGTCACTCCCGTGCATGCGCGCGGGAGATTTAAATTCGGCAAGGTCCGGCGGCGGCCGGTCCTTTCGCCGTAGTTCCCCCCTGTGAATGCGCCGCTGCAATCAGCGGCGCATTGCGAGGGGAATATCTCCTAAACCGTGCAGGTTTAGGAGATATTCTTTATACCTACAGGTAAGCCTTATTATAGGCTTACCTGTAGGTAAAAGTAAAAAAAGTGGGTTTACAACCACTTTAAGTTATATTTCCTAGCAACAAGAACCACGGAAAAGCTCTTCAACTGTGAAATAAAAAATATATAAATCTTTAAGTACCCCAGTCATAAGAGATGTGTGGGCTGCCATTGGTCTCTTTCAGTAAACATTAGCTGCCTGGTTTCAAACCTTCTTGGAGTCTTCAGGACAGAATAAGAATGTAGCAGAGAGAAGTCGGAACTCTATCTTTATACTTAAAGCGGAACTAAAGGCTAAAAAAAAAAAAAAAAAAAAAATTGCGCACAGGCATTTTTTTTTTTTAATTCAGGCGATACATGCAATTCTGCAATAAAATACACTTACCTGCCTTTTCACAATCCTCTGCAAAATGTACACGCATGCTCAGCTCCGTCTATATTTTGGGCTCATTGGTAACGCGTCAGAATGACTGCATTCCCGCACATGTATGACAATGACGTCTTCCCACCCCAGTCATTCAAGATGACCAAATACGGCATCCGGAAGAAGATGATGTTGGCATTCGTGAATGATCTCGCAGGCATTTATAACTGTTGGTGAATATCCGTGACTTCATTGGATCAGCAAGCAAGAAAGCACTTAGTCCACATCATCAGTATTACAGCCAGGCAACTAGCATTTTCAGAAGGCCACCAATATCAACCACAAAAACTTCTCAGTACAAGTTTCCTTTAAATGTCTCTTTAATAAAATACTAAACCTCCTCTCAGCTACATTATAAAGCCAATCTATCTAACCCTGGAAAGAAAAAAGAAAGAAAAAATCACTATACTTACCTTTTCTGAAGCAGATCCGCTTCTGTCTCCAGCAGCAATGGTGACAGCCGACAATGGCTGGGAAATACCTGGGAAGTGACATCACCTATAGACTTACTATGGGGGTTCCGTCGCTGCTTCTCCTACACACTGAAGCTGCCGGTCTGGTATCGGACTGAAGCGGCTGCAGAATAGGCAAGTATAGCGATCTCTTCATCACAGGGCTAGATATACTAGGCTTAGAATGCATCAGAGTGTAGGTTTACCATTAGATAGATTACTGAAGTTCAGCTAAAACCTATTTCTGATGGACCGAGTCTTCGTTCACACTAGATGTGGTGCAAATTCACTGCGGGTTCCGCACTGCATCAAAATCGCAACCCGTTCATGCAAACCGATTGCAGAATGTATGTTAACTTACAGACACCCCAAAATCGGTTTTCAAAACACAGTGCGATTTGCAGAATCGGATCGCATGGGTGCGATAATCCCATCTGATTCTGGTGCAGACAGACAAAAAGGGTCCTGCACAAGTTTGGTGCAAATGTTTTGCACCAAATCCATGGCTCAAATCGCACCCCATAGACACCAAACGTAATTCGCACAGGAATGTGCTGCGATTCCTGTGCGAATTACATGCGGTATCCAGCGCCACATCATTGTGAACCCAGGTTCAGGCTCTCATCATGATGACTGTAATTAACATAAGAGGATAATACATATATAGAACACATAATTATAATAATAAAATATGCTCTTAATTACCGTACATAAGGACTTGTCACTGCCCCATTTGTTATGTACTTGAAATACAAACGGGTGTATAAACCAAAGCTCACTTTAGATTCTAACACATGGAGAGTGGTAAAAACATGAACACACTCGAACATTGATTATAACCACATACAATTGACTATTGCTGCTTCTTACTGCAGCAATATGGTCATTTCGTTAGGAATAAACCCAGTTAAAGAATAAATAAAAATAGCCCAGGAAACCATACTTCCCTTCAATCCCGAGCCGAGTACCCCCACAGTACTACTACTCCACCGCTAGATGCAACCAGCCTTTCGTGGTGAAAAACAGCCACGTCCTCTAAGGGGAGGCTGCCATGGGCCTGATCCAGGAGGTCATCACACCGCCTGGGCACCAAGTACTGCAATGTTCAGCACTCACACATCATTATATTTAATCTGAAGAGCGTGCTTAGAAGAGAAAACCCTCCTCCTCTCCTGAAGGATCCTGGGTTACCTAAAAACAAAATAACCCAGTTGTTGACCCTCCTGAAGACTCCTGGAAGTTATGACATCATTTGCCTAGGCAAACAACCAGGAAGTAACTAAAGAAATGTAAAAAAATGTAAAACAATGTAAAATAAATTATATATATATATATATATATATATATATATATATATATTCATTCATCTATTTACTAATGGTCGCAGCATGAGGATTAAAAATAATCAATGTTGATTGAGAGAGTGAAGTTCCACTTTAAGAAGAAAATTTTAAAGCATAACTTCAGAATCATATTATGGCTTACAGGGGCATACCATGTACAACATTGGAGCTGGATGCTGCAATTCAGGTGCTAAGATTTAAAATGTTTGTAAAGGCTAATGGTTTTTTACCATTCTATGCATGAAGATAAAAAACCTTGTGTGTGCAGGAGCCCCCCTAATACTTACCTGAGCCCCATATTGATCCAGCGATGTGCATGAGAGCAGCGACTCTCCCAGGTCTCTTCCTCATTGGCTGAGACAGCAGTGGGAGCCATTGGCTCCTGCTACTGACAATCACAGCCAGTGAGCCAATGAGGAGATAACGGGAGCAGGACCGATCCACGCTCTGTGTGTGAATGGACACATTCAGTGACTCGGGACTAAGGAAGAGTTCCAGCGTGTTCGCATAGTACACATGCAGAGCCCGCCAGGAAGTCTGCACGGCCATGTGCTAATCACAGTCAGGGAGACATTTCCCGAAGCTCGGCTGCAGAGATCAGGAAATGTCTCCCTGCCTGTGATTAGCGCAGTGCCGTGCAGACTTTCTGGCGGGCTCTGCACGTGTACTATGCGAACACGCTGGAGCTCATCCTTACTCGGGACCAAGCCTGCTCAGGTGCCCCCATAGCGGGGGGGGGGGCTGAGAAGAGGAGGATCGGGGCTAATCTGTGCAAAACCAACTGCACAGAGCAGGCAAGTATGACATGTTTGTTTTTTTCATTTTTTTTATTTTGCCTTTATTATCACTTTAAGCCTGTTTTCGATCCAAGCAGGCCCATGTGATCTTTGTGTACCTATGTGGGGGTCTGACATGGAGATGTGTGCCCTGGAAAACTAGAGATAAGTCATATGGATTTTAGGAACTGGCTGAATAAACTGCCACTGATGTACAACTGATATAGTGGCACCCCTGAGGAAGATAACGATTTGAAACGCGTTGGTTTACCCAGTCAGAGGACTAAAATAAAGTAAGGCAGAATTTGGATGTATACAGTCCTGTCTAGATTAAAATTGGGGTCGGCTAGAATGTAATATCTTGTACAAACCTTTCAGCCACTTATGCTTTTATATCTATCTATCTATGAAAAAGGAACAAAAAGGGGAAACTTGTTTTAACTGTAATTTAACCGTTGTTGTCCTTACAGTCCCGTTGGAAAAATTCTGAAAATAAAATGTGCAGCCTATTAAAAGATAAAATAACCAAAAGAGGTCTTGACACAATATTCATATAGTATCACATTCATTCAACCTTTTAAAATCTGGAATCTATATGGATCCAGTCTGTGAATGGACAGTGAAAGGAAAAGCAGCACAGTGATGAGCTCTTCTCTCCGTCACCCTGCTCTCTCCTCCTATCAGCTTATATCTTGTCAACACATGAATGGATTGGCTCCTTGTACTGCTTTTTCTTAAACTCCAGCCTGCTGTACAATGACTATAGGATACTGATAACCGGGTCATATACAGTCACTACTTGCATTTATTTTTTTTTTTTTTTAAACACAGTCAAAGCACCGAATGACAAGTGGGAATAATGTTAGTGTTACTAGGTGCAGTTTAGTGAATAGCAATATAAAATCAGCAGCACAGAATGGCAGATGCTCAGATCTGACCTTATTTACAGACACCCACGTAACCCCAGCCACGCTTTAGTGGCTCCTTTTGGAAATTGTCATTAATTCCTATGAAATGAGACACTGGAATGCCTTCATGCACAAATGGCTGGTCACCAAGGTCTGAAATCTAGTAATGGAGTAGGAGTTATTCCACAAAAATATCCAATAGGGGGCACTGTAGGGGTCAAGCGTGACCTCATGTGTGTTTCTAACTGTAGGGGGCGGGGCTGGACTTGTGAAGTCAGTGATCGTCGTTCCCTATTTCAGGGAACAGACGATCACTGACATTGCCACACAGAAGAACAGGGAAGGTGTGTTTACACTCACCTCTGCCTGTTCTTCAGCTCCTGTGACCCGATCGTGGGACACCCATGGCAATCGGGTCCACGGAGCTTCGGACCGGGTCGCGGGCGCGCCGCCGGAGGCGCGCTTGCGACCCACGGCTGGGCTCTTAAAGGGGACGTATATATACGTCCCTGTGCCCAGCCAAAACCAATCAATGACAGACAAAAATCAGGTTCATTTGGCCTCAATTAATTAAACAATTATTTTAGAGTTAAAAAAAAAAAATCCTAATTCTAGCATGGGGATTCTTTAAATTCCTTTTTTTCCACCCCATCTGCAGACAGCTTGGAAAAAATGTAGTGTACAAATCCCAGACACATCTACAAGTAAAGCAGCCCACAGTTCCACTTGTCACCCAAGTTTACAAGCCAATGTGCTAGGCCACCTCTCACAATGTACACACACGCTGTACTGTTGATGTAGACAGGTGCCTATTCCCCGTCTTAGGAAACACTGGAGAATCTCTTTGAAAACAATACAAGGACAAGAGTTTAAAGCCTTGTACACACGATGAGAATGTCAAACCGATGATTTTTTCTTTTCTTTTTTCCTTTTTATGCATGCTAGTCTCATATCTAACATAAAGTTACTAAAGTTATGAAAATTCTCGTATGACAGAATACAACTTCAGAAGTGATGCAATGTGTTGTATTTAGAGGTGCACCGAATGGAAATTTTGGTGTCGAAACCGAAAATGTAGGATGCACTTGGCCGAAAATATATATTTTTTTATACATAATTATATGCACCTTTTTAATTAATATTATCAATTTAAAATGAATATGAATTTATTGTCGTTATTGGCACCTTTAGCGCAAGAACAATGTATGTCTTTAAATTCAATGTATGTCTTCACACTAAGTCTGTTACACTTACATTGTGGTGTTAAAAATCCAGCTTGATGCATTTCTGGTAAAAAAAAAAGAAAAAAAA
The DNA here is from genome assembly GCF_905171775.1 of Rana temporaria. NCBI lineage: Eukaryota > Metazoa > Chordata > Amphibia > Anura > Ranidae > Rana > Rana temporaria. The sequence goes on along the minus strand of NC_053491.1, from coordinate 105,495,013 downwards.
AAAAAAAAACACACAAAAACTAACCTCCCAGTTTAAATGCATTGAAAATGCAGCAATAGCGCATCATTAAACGCACCCGTGTTTCAGTTCGAGTCACATGACCTATGAAAAACACACCATTAGCACAGTAATCGTGGTAAAACCGATGTGAATTCACGGCAAAACATGGTGCGTTTTCGGTGCCTTATTAATCGTCACCAGTGGTGGCTGGTGCTCAACATTTTTGGGGGGGCGCAAACAAATGAAAAAAAAAAGAGAAAAAAAAAAAAAAACACACAATTGCAGCCTCACTGTGCCCATCAAAGGCAGCCACTGTGCCCATCAAAGGCAGCCACTGTGCCATGCCATCAATTGTCGCCACTGTGCCATGCCATCAAACGCAGCCACTGTGCCATGCCATCAAACACAGCCACTGTGCCCACATCAATTGTCACCACTGTGCCCACATCAATTGTCACCACTGTGCCCACCAGGGCTGTGGAGTCGGTAGATAAATGTTCCGACTCCTCAGTTTTATGTACTCCCGACTCTGACTCTCCGACTCCTCTGTATTAATATGCGAATGTATTTTATACATTCCTTGAGGGAAAGAAACGCAACCTACCACAGGACTACTGGCTGGGAAGCCAACAGTCTACTGTATTGCACAGTTAAAGCAAAAGACAAACACAATGAAAACAATCAAGTGGCTGGATAGTAGCAGCAGGCATAAACATCAGGAACAGGATCTTTACCAGTTCAAAAATACAAACCACATTATTTGGTTGTTTTAGAACAAAAACAAAGCTTATCTATAATGAACCAAAAACAAAATCTGTAAAACCTAGAAATGGTTTATATTAATCTTGAAATGTAGTTCTAGGCTTAGCAAATGCAAATCAATTCAATGTAGAGTTCTAAGGAAGAGAATTGCCTCTGCCAGATCCTTTCATAGAGGCTCTTAAGTCAGACTTTATTATTTTTAGGGCTGAAAATAATCTTTCGACACTGACTTGGGTGGGTGGCATTGCAGTAACTATTCTGGCCACATCACTAACGATCTCTGGATAAACAAGGATGGCTTCTTCAACAGTAAGTTTTGATGAGCGATCATACTTTTTAACTTCTTTTAGTGCTTTATAAAACTTCTGTTGGAATTTTTTTATTTGGACACTTACTGGTTCTCTAACAAGCGTTCCCTGTAAAAGCAGAACACTATGGAAAGTATAAGTATTGCAGCTCCTAATTGTGCGTTGCGTGCCATATAGTGAAGCACATGAAAAGCATGCTTCTTCACGGTCACTTAACGTGTTCGTTTTGCGGTTACGTGAGGCACTGCATTCCTTTCATCTTTATTCTTACAGTAGAGAAGTCATTAATTATAACTTTTTGTGAATTGGGACATTTAAACTTGCTTTTTTTTTTTTTTTATTCCAATCTAAATTTAGTAGGAGTCAGAGTCGGTGCATTGTTTGCCGACTCCGACTCCAGTTACCCAAAATTTCCCCCGACTCCGACTCCACAGCCCTGGTGCCCACATCAATTGTCACCACTGTGCCCACATCAATTGTGCCCACATCAATTGTCCCCACTGTGCCCACATCAATTGTGCCCACATCAATTGTCGCCACTTTGCCCACATCAATTGTAGCCACTCTGCCCACATCAATTGTCCCCACTGTGCCCTGTAAAATGCTGCCAGTCAGATTGCCCAACCCCCCCACGCCCCCGCCCGGCACTTACCTTTCTGGGGTTAGCCATCCTACTTCCACAGTCCCTCGATGTCTTCTGCCGCCCTCAAAGCCTATCATGTTACCGATAACCAGAATCGGTGAACCCGATTGGCTGAGACGGCCGTCAGTCTTATCCAAGGGACGCAGCCCCCTGTACGTTCCGAGGATAAAACATCCGGGAGCCGAAGGGCTGTACTCGGAAAGCCTATCAGAGCCGCTGGCACCGTTTCTCTTATTGCCATTCTGCCGGTAACATCATTTTTGGTCGATATTTCGGTGCATCTCTAGTTGTAATTGTAATGTATTCATGTGTTTCCCTGCATGCGTGGTCTTGGTTTTCCTGATTTTTTACGGACAAATACTGTACTGATTAAACGAAAATCAAGAAAGATTTTCGGGTTTACCGGATAATTTTGCACGAACTGTCGTGATCAGCTGTATGATAACAATCAAGTTATTGGATGATCACTTCCAAAGCGGCATCTTTCATCCGATTTTCTGATCGTGTGTACTAGGGCTTTAAGCTGGACATACACTATGATTTTGTTCCATTGATGGTTCTGTTGTCACCCTCCAGCTTGACATCCTTCATTTGGAAATTCAAAGAAATCAGACCTAACATTTTTGGACAAACATTGGCTGCATCCAATAAGATTCAGTGTTCTGGTAACAGTCGTTTGTGCCAGCTGTCGAAAGGAATACAACAGCCACAGCGGGAAATGCGTCCATCCATTCTGCATAGCATGTAAGCAGTTTGATTTTTCTTCATTTAGCTTTTAACGTTTTGCTGAGCTTTATCGCTATAAGCGTAGGACTTTTGTCCGAAGGGCGTTGGCCGTGAACTTGTATTGCATACAAAAACGGCAAAGAATTAATGTCCATCAAACACGAAACTCAAAACCCTAAAAAGTCCTACGCCGTGAGAACGCTTGGCTTCTCGGCTCATTGATTGATTGAAAGCAGCGCAGTCATTGGCTCACGCTGCTGTCAAACACATCCAATGACGCGCTGGGGGGCAGGGCCGAGTGATACAGTGAGCAGCTATAGCCGCCAGCTGTATCACGGGAGCATGCCCGCAAGAACTAACCACCATGTGAGCTCGCTCGTTAACATGAAGGTGGTTCGTTTTTGTGGGGAGAAGCCCCGAGAGACCCCAGGAGACAAGGTTCGGAGCCACTCTGTGCAAAACGAGTTGCACAGTGGAGGCAAGTATGACATGTATGTTGTTTAAAAAAATAAAACAAAAATTACTTTTACAATCCCTTTAAATTATGCACCTGAATAGGAACCAAAATACGCACAGGACCCTTTCCAAATGCGGACCGCAACCTTCCCGGTAGATGTGTGAACCGGCTGCATTGCGAGCTGGATACACGCTCCTGTCATGCGAATTGGATGCGAGGAAAATTTACATCCAATTCGCAGAAGTGTGAACCTAGCAGTAAATAACTCAAAAGACAGGCTGTGTCAGAAACCCATAAAGGTGGATCCCACGCCTTTTGAATAAGGTTGGATTGTCCTATTGTCTATTGGATGTCCTTTAAACATTAGAATTAAACCAACCACTTACGTCTTTTAGTTGAAGTATCTTGAATTCTTTTTTAATATAATGATGATCACTGTGGCAAACATCTTAATAGCTTTTGCGATACATTTTAATAGCTTTGAGATTAACCCTATGCTTTCCTTTCACGTATTACAATAGTATAGTCGGCACTAAGCTGCCTCAATGCCTTTTCTCTTTAGTTTAGGAGTTAACTCCGAATCCAATTCCTCCACATCGTGACAGATTTGGCACTATAGCCTGCACCTGCTGTTCCTTTGCCAAATGTGAAACAATTTATCCAAAGGGGGCTTCATTTATATAAGATCGTCTTCCTAACATGTAATTAATTTAAGGAACAGCATTCTATAGCATTAAACATGAGTCACAGAAGCCAGTGAACACTTTTTTTCCCCATTGAACAATGTTACTGGCTGAGAAAACATCATCTGCTTGACATGCATGAGCCCAGTTGATCGCACCACTTAACCTACGGCCGATTCCTGTCATTTATAGGTCCATGTGCAAGACTTTTACTGACGGATGTCACTTCCCTTTGGTTTATAAATCTTATGCTTTGTAGGGTCAAAAATACATATTTCTATGTCGATTTTAAAGTAGAGCTCTCACTCAAAATTTTCTTCAGTGTTCTGCCCTCCAGGGGACAAAGTAAATAAATATTTTTCCCCCCATGTTTACAAGGTTGTATAGGGTGGCCTCCTCCACCTGCCCAACAATGTGGCAAGCAAGGAGACAACTCCTTGATAACTGGTGTTTGTCTTTACTCCAAAAACTTGCCTGAAACAAGGCACAGTAAGACAGCAAGAGGAATGCAGAGGGAAGGCGGGCCTTGGTGTCAACTCTGGTCCCTCTGCATTGCTCTTGCCACTTGTCTCAGGAAGTGTTTGGAGACGAGACAAACACCAGTTATCAAGCAGCCGTCTCTTTGATAGCCATGTTGTTGAACAGCCACAGCAGTGCCCTGTCTGACTTTGTTGCTAGTCTCACAAAGCAGGTAAAAACAACTGTACTTTGTCCCCTGGAAGCAGTGGCGGCTGTTGCTAAACTTTCTTTGGGGGGGGGGGGTTGTGGCAAACAACCCCCCTGGCACTCACTCACCCCTCCACGATCAACCAGATCTGCCTCTTTTTCTGACTGGCCAGGAGGAGAAACCGGAAGACAATAGTGAATAGGGCTGGGCAAAAAATCGATTTGATTTAAAAATCGAGTTGGAAGGTCAAATCGATTTAGTTTTTGACAAAAATAGATTTTTTTTCCCCAGGACCGGCGCCGACACCGCGGAGCTGTGGGCAGGAGTTTTTAGGTGAAACCAGACGCCGCAGATTAGGCCGAAGCCGCAGCCTTGCCCAAAAACTCCTGCCCGCAGCTCATCAGGACTGGTGCGGTGTCCATAAAAAATTTGAAGATTTGAATTGTAAATCGAGTTTATGAAAAAAAATCATCTAGCTCTAATAGCAAATACTGATTCGCTAGTGTCACAAGGGGGTAGGTTCGGGGAGCAGAGCACCAACTTTTTTCAAGCCAATTAAAGCCTCAGGCTCTAATCACGTGGCTTGGAAAAAAAAAAACACTCATAGAAACCTAAGAGTCTGGCGCCTTGCATGTAAACTAGGGGGCGGCACCCTTTATAAAAAAAGGCCGCTCCTGCCTGAAAGAGTGAATACTGAAAAACGAATCAAGCGAGGGATTTTCATTACAACCCTTTAGCAAATTTTTACCTACAGGTAAGTCTGCAGCCGCTGTAGGAGAAGTTTTCAATTTACTCTGACTGTCCTATGAGGCTACAAGACCCCTGACCCTCTTGTCTGGACAGTGCCGATTGGCCCTGTCCTGAGAACATGCCCCTTGCCCCCCCAAAAATCTCTCTAGCAATTCACACTAAACGGAGCATGTGCAGAATGCCTCCTAGGGCTCTGTATAATCAGTAAATGGACTGGGGACAGTAAAGGGGGAGGATCAGAGAAGACAGGATCAAAACGGCTTTTCTACACAATGCGGAGGATTAACCCCGTATGTTCCACAGTGAGTATAACAAGTATGCTTTACTCCATATACAGACTGATTTTACTATTGTGGGTTTAGTAACAGAAGTTCCAAAAGGATTTGTAATATGCACTGCCAATCTTCTGACTAAACACGCATTTTCCACATCGTACAGCCAAACAAATTACACATACACAATCCCTCATTAAGCATGTCTTCTCCCTGGGTCACCTCTCCACCTTCAGTCTCTTAATTAGAGGGTTAATCATCACCTCTGTTCAGTTATTAGACATTAGAAGCAGTAATGCTAAATTAGAAAAAAAAATTACAGACTAGCAAAGTGAGCGCACTACAATGCGCACAGAGCCTAAAAAATTGTGACACGCGTTGAGAGATTTTGTGACAAGCGTTGAGAGACAAGTACCTCTGTCTCTGTGTGAGCCCATCAGGTTGGTTTACTGAAACTAGAGAGAGCAAAATCTGGTGCAGCTCTGCAAAGAAACCAATCAGCTTCCATTTTTTTTTTTTTTTTCAAAGCTTAAACAAGCTAAAGTGAGAAGCGGATTGGCTACCATGTACAGCTGCACCAGATTTTGCACTCTTCTGTTTTAGTAAAATCAACCCCAATGTGTCCATGCACACAGGCATTTACAGGCGTATTAGATGAGAAGCATTAATGCCTGGTACACACAGAGATTAATCAGACAAATGATCAGTTGCCTACCCTGGGTTGGTGTGCCTGTGAAGTAGTGCTCGTTTCCCGTGCTTAGAACTGTCCCTGCACAAAATGTCATTTCTGAAGGAAAAAAAGTGATTTAAAAACCACTTGTGGCTATAATACATTGTCGGCTCCCGGCAATACAGAGAAAAGAAAAAAGTGCGTGGGGACACACCCCAAATTCAATTACCAGACCCTTCAGGTCTGGTATGAATATTAAGGGGAACTCCACCCCAAAAATTTTAAAAAAATGGCATGGAGTTCACCCAAAAATCCATGCCAGACCCTTTATCCGAGCATGCAACCTGGCAGGCCACAGGAAAAGAGGGGGAGGACGAGAGAGCGCCCCCCCCCCTCCTGAACCATACCAAGCCACATGCCCTCAACATGGGGAGGATGCTTTGGGGGTTGTGACCCCTCAAAGCACCGTGTCCCCATGTTGATGGGGACAAGGGCCTCATCCCCACAACCCTTGCCCGGTGGTTGTGGGGGTCTGCGGGCAGGGGGCTTATCGGAAACCTGGAAGACCCCTTTAACAAAGGGGACCCCCAGATCCCGCCCCCCCATGTGAATTGGTAATGGGACCATTTCACAAAAAAATACCTGAAGGGCCTGGTAATTGAATTTGGGGGGACCCCCACGCATTTTTTTTTATCAATGACTTTTCTCTGTATTCCCGGGAACCGACAATTCATTAGAATTACTTTTTTTCCTTTAGAAATTACATTTTGTGCAGGCACAGTTCTCAAACACGGGAAACAAGCGCTGCTTTACAGGCATACTATAGACACTCACAGGTACGAAATTTAAAGGAATATTTCACTTTTATTGTTTCACTTTAAGCATTATTAAAATCAATGCTCCCGAAAAATCTGCCATTTTTAAAACTTTTTTTGCATCGATACATGTCCCCTGTGGCAGGACCCAGGTCCCCAAACACTTTTTATGACAATAACTTGCATATAAGCCTTTAAAATTAGCACTTTAGGTTTCTCCCATAGACTTTTACAGGGTGTTACGCGGCTTTTCGAATTTGCCGCGAACACCCCAATTTGACTCGAACTCGAAGCTCATCCCTATTTACAACCCCTTTAAGAAAGTTTTGACTATACAAACACAATACTATATATAAAATGAGTGAAAATTCCTAAAAAGGTCTTTATTATCCCAAAACATATTTATCATGTGTGCCAATTATGGTGTATATTAGACTGAAAAATATTCAGGATGCTGCAAGATACAAAATCAGTGACACTCAGATTCAAACATTTACAATAAAGAATGAAGAAGAAGTTCTCTGAAGTGAAATGACCGGAAACCTTGGAGGCAGAGAGAAGACAAAAGTGTTATTGTTCCAATTACAAATTTGAGTGTAGAAAGTGCAAATTCACTGGGTTTTTTTTTTTTTACATTGTGCTTGGGTGAAGCATTAGGGCCTATTGATAGAGGAGATTGGATATCTGCAGTACATTACAGAGATTAGCCCACACACTGCACAAAATGAAAGCTACTGTGTAGAGCAGGCGGTGCCCAACGCTGCAGAGATCACTTTGTGATTGGAAGTGAAGCCAGTCACATGACTGACAGGTGACTCCTCTCCTCTCAACACTTTTTTCTTTCTCTTTCATCTGCACAAGTGGGGCAGTGCTTTTTAAACGTACAGCGTTTTCTTTCTAAAGCAGCAGTATGTATGCAATAAGGTCATAACACTACTTCATAATTGGGCCCAGGAGAATCTGAGGGCAGTGGAGCCATAGATTCCTGCTGCTGTCAGCCAAACTCCTGGAGGGGGGGGGGGGGAGAGAGAGAGAGAGAAAGAGTGAGAATAAAATGCAGCGTACACACGGTCGGAATTTCCGATGGAAAAAGTCTGATGGGAGGTTTTCATCGGATATTCCAACTGTGTGTATGCCCCATCAGACTTTTTCCCGTCTGAATTTTCGACTGAATTAGATAGAGAGCAGGTTCTCAATTTTTCTGCCGGAAAAAAATCCTTTGGAAAAATCCGTCCATCTCTATGGAATTCCGCTCGCAAACAATTCGACGCATGCTCGTCGTTTTTCTCGGCTCGTCGTAGTGTTGTACATCATCGTGTTCTTGACGGTCGGAATTTGGTGTGACCGTTTGTATGCAAGCCAAGCTTGTGCGGAACTCCGTCGGAAAAAAACATCCGATTTTTTTTTTCCAATGGAAAACCGGTTCGTGTGTACGCAGCGATAGAGAGAGCACGAGAGAGAGACTTACTGGTCCTGTGTGCGTCTATGGATGCACGCAGCCCGGCTCAGCAGTGCGCATGCACAGGTGCCCCTTACCACTTGACTTGCTGCAAGAGGCACCCAAAAAAGAAAGAAGCTGACATCAGCGGGGGACTGCTAGAAGAGGAGGTAGCCAACCTTTTCTGTACAACATCTTGCACAGAACAGGCAACTATTACCTGTGTTATTTAAAGTGGTTGTAAACCCACTCTGACAACTTGCACCTATAGGTAAGTCTAGATTAAAGGATTTGTAAAAAACGAGTAAATACCTATTAAATTCCTTCATCTATATCACCTCCGGCGTTCTAGTTTCTGTTCTCTCATTCACTTCCTGGTTTGCGGCCCTCGTTCATGTAAGAACTACATTTCCCAGTATGCATTGCGGCACGCCCAGTAATTCACACCTCCTTGAAGTCTCTAACATGTAGAGAGCGTCCTGCCGCACAGATGTAGTTCCCAGGAGGGGGTGAGCACCTCACTGACCACCGCAGTAAAGCCTCCCTTCACGGTGGTGAGTAACAATCAGAAAGCAGGAAGTGAACAGAACAGAGAAGAAATAGAGCAACTTCTGAGCAAAAACGAACAATGAGGACGTGAAAAGAGGAATGTCTGCAGGTAAAGGATGCTTATTATGAAAAAATTCCTTTACAACCCCTTTAAGGCTTACCTGTAGGTGCAAGAAATATCTCCTTAACCTACACGGTAAAGGAGATATTTGCAGAAAACACTGCACCGATGTCTACGGCACATCCTGGTTTTATGAATGGGATCATGCTGGGAGTGATGTCACCGCCGCTCCGGCCAGTCACAGTGCCGGAGCGGCGATACCCGGAAGGCGCTCGGAGGGAACATGGTGGCGGAGGGGAAACGAGAAGCGCTTTGGGGGCTTCGATTTCAGGTAAGTCATTCATAATGAGCTAGTATGCTATGCATACTAGCTCATTATGCCTCTCTTGCAGGGGTTTTTTTTTCCCCTAGAAAAAAAAAAAAAAAAAAAAAAAAAAGAGAAGAGGGTTTACTTCCTCTTTAAAAAGGCCTTAGGCCTAGTACACACGAGAGGATTTATCCGCGGATACGGTCCACCGGACCGTATCCGCGGATAAATCCTCTAGAGGATTTCCACGGATTTTGATCCGATGGAGTGTACTCACCATCGGATCGAAATCCGCGCCCCGAAATCCCATCGCGATGACGTGTCGCGCCGTCGCCGCGATGATGACGCGGCGACGTGTGCGACGCTGTCATAAAAGGAATTCCACGCATGCGTCGAATCATTACGACGCATGCAGGGGGGTCCCTTCGGACGGATTGATCCGGTGAGTCTGTACAGACCACCGGATCGATCCACGGGAGCCAATTCAAGCGGATAGATTTGTAGACATGTCTACAAATTTTTATCTGCTGGAATTGGGAAATTTCCGCGGATAAATATCCGCAGGAATGTACACACCATAGAATCTATCCGCCGAAACCGATCCGCTGATATTTTTCAGCGAATGGATTCTATCGTGTGTACGGGGCCTTAGCGTCTCTTGTGTATGTGTGGGCAAAACAAAACCTTAAAGTGTTACTAAACCCAGGACCCTGCATTCACTATATCTGGTCTCCCACAGTACACACAACATGGAAATGCAATAGTTTTAGTAAATATAAACTGCTAAATAACTTTTCCATTTTATTACACATAACTTAATTTCTGAAAGTATTTGTTTTGGTTTCCTTGTATGTATGGATTGCACGGGTTAATACCGACGTGTGGTGAAAATTTAGAACCTTCAGAGATATATTTACCTAGAAAAATGGTGCCGTATTCAATACATATTTTGCCCACTGTATATGGTCTCCCACAGAACACAGAAACACAATTATTTTACTAAATATAAATGGCTAAATACCATTATTCATCAGCAGTATATAGCAGTCTTGTGCCTTTTTCAGTGTCTGGCTGAGCACTGGTTAAATCTTGTAAGAGGAATTGTCATTCTCCCAAAATTGTCCTATGAGGCTGCAGGCTCCCTGACCCTCTGTCTGGACAGTGGTGATTGGCCCTGTGCTGGTCACATGCACCCTCCCAAGAAAAAAAAAAACTCTAGCAATATGTGCAGCTTTCCCCCCAAGGTTCCGTTCTATCAGAAGTGTGGAAGAAGGGGAGGATCAGAGAAGACAGGATCAAACAGCCTTTTTACACAATGCAGAGGATTACCACCTTAGGTTCAACAGTGAGTATAACAAGCATTCTTTACTGCATATACAGATTGATTTTACTGTTGTGGACTTGTTTAAGCATTAGTTCTATTCAATACCTGCATGTTTTTCCATGTTTTACTCCTATAAATACAGAAAAAAAATTGTTAAACCTGTCAGAAATCCAGTGATCTTTTGGCTTTCTGTTCTGGGCCTTCTACTCTGCCCTCTGCTATTCCAAGCAATGTTATGGGTCCAGCAGAAATGTCTCCCTTTTAGACTACAGAAGACCTCCCCCTCACTTTGTTTCCATATATCCCCATTTAGTTTCTCAGCACTTGCTTCCTTCCCACACAAGCCGTCTGCTGTTCTTTCTGCTGAACGTTAACAGTTTAGCAGCCTGTAGTGCTAGTACTGTCCCAATACACACATGAATACATTGATTTCTTTCCCAGCAAAACAATGTGGCTACTGTGACTCCCAAGACCATGCCCACATGCTGTGTGTAGGGAAAGGGCTCTTCAGATGAATTAGTCCTGAAAGGAGTGCCTATGACAATAGGAACTGACATGGAGCACTCTGCTGATGCCTCCTCCAAGCGGCTGCCCCTGAATACAAACAGTTCTGACTTCACTAGCTGTATACTTGTTACACAACAGTGCCTTGAATTACTCAAGCCAGAGAGCCAGACAATGAATATTCTCCAAAGAATGTCAACAATAGTAGCCCATGTTCCCGCAACACAGGTTACCTTAGTCTCCCGGAAAATACCTTCCAACAAAAGTGGTCCAGATCCTTAAAACTTAGAGAATGCTAAAAATCCTGCTTAACAGCAGACCCCCCAAAGCCCCCGCTATTAATGTTTTTACACAGAAAAGCCTCATTTATAGGTCTCTCCGATTTTGTTTCAGAGCACTTGGAGCCCGACTTTGCTTATTTGTAGGCCAAGCGCTACCAAGCAGTTATCGGACAAGAAGTAGGAAGACAAATGTGCGAGACCTAGCCCAGAAGTCAGAGAATTCCTCGCCTACAGAGGAGATTTGATAATATTAGGACACCTTGTGGCGGCGCTTGTTCTAAGGTGAGACTTTGACCGTTAACGTGGGCCTTTACCCTAAAGGTTTTGTTGTGCCACCCTACCACCTGCCCTCTCTCCCTTACCAATGTATTATTATTTATTTATTTTTAAGTACATTATTTTTGCTGCCTAGACGAGAAGGTCTCCTCACCCCCTCCATGTGCGCAGATGTGCCACAGGGCTCGGGTCCCGAGAAAGCTCTGTGGTACACTTCGCATGTCCCGGTTTCCCTAGTCATCTGCACACATGCAGGGTTTTCGGTGTAAAGACTGCAAGCAGGGAAGTCTAAAAGCTTTCCTGTGTTTGCATGTGCAAGGAAATTCATTTGCACCTGCAAAGATATGCCGACGGGCTCTATTGGGACCCAGAGGTCGGACACGGCGGGGCAGAGTCCAAGGGTGCATCTGCACATGCGCCATAATGGGGGGGGGTTTGGCACAAGGGAAGGCAGACACATCAAGTTGTGGATTGTCACCTGCCACAAGTTGCGGATTGTCACTTGCCACGTCACCCGTCACACGTTGCGGATTGTTACTTGCCACATCACCTGCCACACGTTTGTCACTTGCCACAAGTTGTGGATTGTCACTTGCCACGTCATCTGCCACACATTGCGGATTGTCACTTGCCACATCAAAAACAAAACAACCACCATCCAGGGCAGCCCCCATCAACCCACCAGTTTAGGCAAGTTGTCATATAGAAAAGGGTACTTTCAGCTCCACTGCCAAGTTGACCACATAACGATATTCTAAGGCAGGGGTCTTCAAACTATGGCCCTCCAGTTGTTCAGGAACTACAATTCCCATCATGCCTAGTCATGTCTGTGAATGTCAGATTTTTACAATGCCTCATGGGAAGTGTAGTTCCACCACAGCTGGAGGGTCGTAGTTTGAAGATCCCTGTTCTAAGGGAAACCAGAAAAGGAGCCAGGCCTGGGACCGATATCCACAATTCCCACAGTTTACCTAGTTTATTCGGTATACCCCTATTGATATAGCTCTGTTCCATCAAAAGAGTGTCGTTTACCTGAAAACACCATTTTTCAAAATTATGGTATACTAGGGGACAACCATTTTATAGCAATTAACTTACGCACTATAAACAATAATCTACTACCAAATAGTATTAGAGTCTCATTTGGAAATAGCTCTTCATCGAGATAACCCAATAAGAAAGTCTTAGGATCCAGATCAATATGAGTACGGTAAACTCCATTGATTGTGGTCAGCGCCTCTTGCCAATATCTGACCAGTTTGTGACATGACCACAACATGTGAAGTAGGTCAGACGGTTCACTGTGTTTCCTACTGCACAAGCGCGAGTCGCACGGCGTTTTGTGAATGTTCCCTTGGGACACACACAGGTTCCCAGAAGACTAAATATTCCAGAATACACCACGAGGAGGAGAAGAGAGAAGATCACCGCGGAATAGGAAGTGGCAGATTAGAACGACCTGTCTAGCAACAGCCATTTCTGGCAAGTATAAAAAAAAAAAAATTCCCCAAAGACTTTTGAGACTTTTTGTCAATTTTTTTTTTTTCGTTGAACCTCCACTTTAAGGTTTACATAAATGATGATCCACAGAGAAACACATTTGGTGTCATTTTGAACCAACGCCAGCCATTTCTAGATTTCTGCACAAGTAGCCCATGTCAATCTTTTCGAACGTCCAATCACAGTTCCAGTATCAGAAAGCGGGCAATCCTTATTAGAACAAGAAAAAGCCAAGTGTAGTTTCACTTAACATAAATATGTCTTCACAACTGAGACGTTTACATAAATGCAAACAGAAGTATGCATACTATGTATACATCCTCCCTTCATTGGTCCATGTCACAGACATTCCTGACCTTGCTGTGAGATAGGAGGAAGAGGCATTCTCCACCAAACTGAGTCAGGAAATACATAAACATGGAACTGGTTTATACAGAGCAGGAGCCATCCTCCGAGATCCATGTTGCTATTTCAGTTCTTGTTTAGTACATTAAATAGTTAAGGACTGGAAGGATTTGCCCCCTTAATGACCAGGCCATTTTTAGCAATGCGGCCCTGCGTCGCTTTAACTGGACAATTGCGCGGTCATGCGATCTTGTACCCAAACAAAATTTATGTCCTTGCTTTTCCCCACAAGCAGATCTTTCTTTTGGTTGTAATTGATCACCCTCTGCGTTTTTAATTTTTTTTGTACTATAAAACAAAAAAAAATTGAAGAAAAAAAATATATATATATATTTGTTTTACTTTATGCTATAATAAATATCCAAAACAAAATAATAATAAAAAAAAAAATGCAATAAGCGTATATTAATTGGTTTGCACAAAAGTTATAGCGTCTACAAAATAGGAGATATATTTATGGCACTATCAAGTTTTTTTTTTTTTTTGTTTTTTTACTAGTAATGGCAGTGATCAGCGATTTTTAGTGGGACTGTGACATTGCAGGGACAGATCAGACACTTTTTTGGGACCAGTGACATTTATACAGCAATCAGTGCTAAAAATAGCCACCGATTACTGTATAAATGTCACTGGCAGGGAAGAGGTTAACACCAGGGATTACTGTATAAATGTAATTGGCAGGGAAGAGGTTAACACCAGAGATTACTGTATAAATGTCATTGGCAGGGAAGAGGTTAAAGCGGAGGTTCGCCCTAAAAACAAGTATTTACCATTAAATCCAGCATACTGCCGACATAGACAGTATGCTGTTTTTTCCCCCCCCCGCTTTACATAATGTAGTATAGGTATTTCTTCCCCCGGCTTCCGGGTAGTGAATCCCGTGGGACTGGGCGTTCCTATTCAAGACTAAGTGATTGACGTGATGACAAAAGCTTTCCACGGCGCATAATGCGCGTCACGAGTTGCCGAAAGAAGGCGAACTGCGAGTCGGTGCTATACGGCGCCTGCGCACCGACGTTCGGCTTTTTTCGGAAACTGGTAACGCGCCTTTTGCGCCGGGGGCAAGCTTTTGACATACGTCAATCACTTAGTTTCGAATAGGAACGCCCATTCCCACGGGATTCACTACCCGGAAGCCTGGGGAAGAAATACCTATACTACGGTATGTAAAGCAAAAAAAAAAAAAAACAACAGCATACTGTACATGTTGGCAGTATGCTGGATTTAATGGTAAATACTTGTTTTTAGGGTGAACCTCCACTTTAACACTAAGGGGCGATCAAGGGGTTAGGTGTTCCCTAGGGAGGTGCATTCTAACTGTGGCGGGAGTGTAGTGACTGGAGGGGGAGAGGGATCACTGTTCCTGATCACTAAGTCTCTCCTTCCCTGACACAATGGGGATGTCTGTTCACATTGACAGATCCTCGTTCTGTCTCTCTCAGAAGCGATCGTGGGTGGCCAGCAGACATCGGCCACACGCATCAGCTCCGGCGGCGCACACGCTCCCCCTAGAGCTTTTAAAGCGGCCAATGTACAAATGATGCCGATTCGCACAGGAGAGCCAACCTGGCTGGTCTTAAAGTGGTTAAAACATTTCCATTCTTTGCTTTTCTTTTCAAAAATACTGTACCCCATTTCTAATCAGTGCTCATATCCCCCTTAAGGTCTATGGTCCTTTTAGAAGAGTGGGGTCCATTCCGCAGGGGACACGTGAACGCATACCCCTACTAAATCATGGCAAACTGAACAGGACAAATACGACATCCGTGTCCCCATCAGTCTTTTCCTCACTCGACCAGTAAGGAAAACCTGGGAGGAGTCATGTGTATTCTAACTTTAACCACTTGCCGACCGTATAATGTACATATATGGCGGCAAGGTGGCTCACAGCGGGAGCCAAGCAGCGGGCCTGGCAGACTTGATGTCCGCCGGGACCCATCGATTGTTCGGGACAGAAGGAGAACAGCGGTCTGCCTTTGTAAACAAGGCAGACTATTGTTCTGTCAGTAGGGAAGATACCGATCATGTGTTTCTGCAAAACAGGAACATGGATCTCTTCCTTAAGATAATACAAGCACCTCCCCCACAGTGAGCAAGTACATTTTAGGCACACATTTAACCCTTTAAAACACCCGTTAACCCCGTCAATACTACAGTAACAGTGCATATTTTTAGCACTGATCACTGTATTAGTGTCACTGGTTCCCAAAAAGAGTGTCAAAAGTGTCCGATTTGTCTGCCACAATGTCGCAGTCCCGCTATAAAAGTCACCGCCTACTACCGTAGTAAAAATAAATATTCCATAACCATAGCTATAACTTTTGCGCAAACCAATCAATATACACTTATTTAGGATTTTTATGTAGCACAAAACATGTTGGGCTAAATGAATGAAGAAATTCCCCACTCCCCCTCCCACAGCTCTGCACTGCACAGTGATGATGCCACTGATTGGTAATATCCGGGTTTGCAAAGGCATTTGGTGCACACAAACTATATATTTATAATCCTTTGCCTGTCTATTTGTGTGAACCAGCAAGACAGTTACACAATGCTGTGAGGCCTTCTCCGGTCTTCACTGCTCTAGCCGATGTAGGGAAAGGAGTTCCCTCCTACCAGCCACAGCCGTTTCTTATTTATACTCAGGAGCCAGAGCTTAGTGGTATTTACCACATCTTGGGTATATGGTATTTAGGATTTCATACAAACTGCATGTATAAGAGAAGTGGAAAAGTAACAGTTTAAAAACGTGGACTATTTTAGACTTTACTTTTACTATAACGTAGAACTAAATTCAAAACCTTTATTTTCCATTTTGAATAGAGTATGGGAGGGTTATATCCCCTGTTTTTGTCCCCATGTGTCCCATTGGGCAGATTTCCTTTTACTTCCTGTGCCATAGCCAAAACAGGAAGTGAGGAAATCCCTGGTTGTCTCCAGTGTCCCCCCTGGAACATTTTCCATTTTCTTTTACTTTCACTTTTGTTGATAATGACAAATAGGACAAAAAGAGGGCAACACTCCCTAAGTGGGGCACAGACAGCAATAAAAACTGACAGGTGTTCTGATCCCTCTTCACCCTGCCCAAAACTAAACAAAAGTTTTGCCTTCAGTTATATTTTAACCACTTAAGGACCGCCTAACGCCGATATACGTTGGCAGAATGGCACGGCTGGGCACAGTCATATACCTGTACGTGATTGTTAAATGCCCAGCCGTGGGTTGCGGCCCCACGCCCGCGACCTGGTCCAAAGCTCTGTGAGCGCGGACCCCGATCCCCGCCGGAGTCCTGCGATCGATCCCCGGAGCTGAAGAACGGGGAGAGCTGTGTGTAAACACACCTTCCCCATTCTTCACTGTGGCGCTGTCATTGATCGTCTGTTCCCTGATATAGGGAAAGGCGATCAATGATGGCACACGTCCAGCCCCGCCACCTACAGTTAGAAACACATATGAGGTCACACTTAACCCCCTTCAGCGCCCCCTAGTGGTTAACTCCCAAACTGCAATTGTCATTTTCACAGTAAACGATGAATTTTTATAGCATTTTTTGCTGTGAAAATGACAATGGTCCCAAAAATGGGTCAAAATTGTCCGATGTGTCCGCAATAATGTCGCAGTCACGAAAAAAATCACTGATTGCCACCATTAGTAGTAAAAAAAACAATTAATAAAAATGGAATAAACTATCCCCTATTTTGTAAACGCTATAAATTTTGCGCAAACCAAATCTATAAACGCTTATTGCGATTTTTTTACCAAAAATAGGTAGAAGAATACGTATCGGCCTAAACTGAGGGAAAAAAATGTTTTGTTTTTTTATATATTTTCGGGGGATATTTATTATAGCAAAAAGTAAAAAATATTGAATTTTTTTCAAAATTGTAGCTCTATTTTTGTTTATAGCGCAAAAAATAAAAACCGCAGAGGTGATCAAATACCATCAAAAGAAAGCTCTATTTGTGGGGAAAAAAATGACGCCAATTGTTTGTAAATAAAAGATTGTAACCTGACTGGATGATTAAGCTGTAATCTTATGCCGCGTACACACCATCACTTTATGTGATGAAAAAAACGACATTTTCTGTGAAGTAAAAAACAACGTTTTTGAAACTTCAATTTTCAAAGACGAAGTTGCCTACACACCAACGTTTTTTCACAATGCTCTAGCAAAGCGAGGTTACGTTCACCACGTTTTTCCATCGAAGCTCGCTTCATAACTAGCTTCTGGGCATGCGCGGGTGTAAGAACGTTGTTTTAAAACGTCGTTTTTTGCTACACACGGTCAATTTCTGTGAAGTACAAAACTACGTTTTGAAAAACGACACATAAAATTGAAGCATGCTTCAATTTTTTTTTGTCGTTTTTCACAAGACATAAAACAACGTTTTCCCCCACACACGGTCATTTAAAGTGACGTTTTTAAAAACGTCGTTTTTTTTCATCATTTTTTCAAGTGATGGTGTGTACGCGGCATTATAGTTTACATGAAGGGCGCCCAAAAGCTCTATTAAACAACCAAAGTCGTCAGAGAACATTTTCTTTTTTTTTTTAAATAACAAACCCTTTACAACCACTAAGTATTTGAGCCTATACAAATTACCTCTGGACATTCCTTTTCTGCGGAGGTTCTTTTATGCTCCTGTTCCACTCCTTGGGTCCTCGGTATAAAAGCTTGCAAACTTTTTTTGAACACTGGGAGTCTATTCGATGCCCAATGTCACCATAAAATGGGACCTGTCACTGCCCACAGCGATCACATTGTAAGGGCCCTTTCACACGGGCGCATCAGTAATGATCCGCTCCGTGTGTCCGCAGAAGCTCAGCGGGGATCCTCCGTAAAATCCCCGCTGAGCTGGCAGGGCGGTCCCCGCACACTGGGGGGATCGGATGAACATGGACCGTATGTCCGTGTTCATCCGATCCGCCAGACGGAAGAAATAGGATTTTCTTCCGTCCGAAAAATAGGATCAGTGTGGAGGCGGACGATTATGGGTGTCAGCGGATGGTCACCCGCTGACACCCATAATCACATAGGGACCCATGTATGTCCCGTTTTCATCCGCAACGGACGGATGAAAATGCGGACATACGTCTGAAAGGGCCTTAAGTATTTCTGGCCTTCTTTTTCAACAAGCAGGAATTGTCCATTGTTAGACTACTCTGCATTTATGACAAAAAACACAAGGCTTTGGTACTACTTTAATAAATCCAAAACATGGTGTGTAAGAGCCAGAGAAAGAAAACAAAATCCCAGTGTAGTCATTGTCCCAGGCTGAACTGTTCGAGCCGATTAACAGATCTTCAAGCAAAAGACTAAATTGCTTATTTAAATGTCATAACAATAAGCTTATGCAAGACCTGCAACCAAAAAAAACAAACAAAAAAACACACCATGCCATCTGATAAAAAGATTCAGTTTTATACTTATATAAACAAAGTAAATTTGTTATCCCATAGACTAGAGAAATCCATACTTCAATCCATTACTCATATGCAAATCCCATCTACCACGTCATGGATACGGTGCCCATATTTTTTGGTCTCTCGTTCCATCTACCACACAACATACAAAATGTCTAAACTAGAGCTTGTTGTGATAAAACTGACTGCATTAATCCTTGGCAATCACCACGGGGCAACTAGAGGTTATGTTATTTCATTGCGATATTCTAAGCATGTTGTATTTAAATAAAATAAAAAAAAGGCGATAAACAAAACTGCTATGCATTCTAACCCACCCCCCCCCCCCCCCCCCCCTACATTTTTTTTTTATCCAGTAACCACAGAAAACAGCCATGCCTAAAATCAAGACCGTAACATCTACATTTTTCACATGTCGCTTTTCGCAGGAAGTTGACCAATGAGGAAAAATGTCAAAGGCCTATTGAAGATTAAAAGGAATTCTCAGAAATGGAAAACAATGTTTTTTCTTAGACTCTCTCTGGATGGGGTCATTCCATAAATTATTGGAATGATAATATACCACAAACTGCATGACAAGATCATGTGCAGACAAGCTAGGACACTGCCAGGGGTGCTCACTGTGGTTGTCTTATTCACATGGTTTACATTTGTTTTGAGTAAAAAAACTAAAATATGTGCTGGTCAGCTCTGTCTGCACTTAATGCTAAAAAAATATAAATAAAAGCACATGAATTTAAGGGCTAACAATACCTTACTAGTAACCAGTGTCGTGTCACAGTAAGCCCTGCCCCACACAGTTAGAATCACTCCCTAGGACAGGGGTGGCAAACACAATGCCCGCGGGCCGGATCCAGCCAGCCAGACCTTGCCATGTGGCCCGCGCAACGGGCAGTTCGTTGCCACTAGTGGTGCAACGGATCGTGATCCGCAGAGCGCAATGCTGCCTCAGCCTTAGGAAAGGCCGCGGCTTCGGCCTAGCTCCGGAGCGGTTGGCCATCTTGGTACACCCAGCTCTTATGATGGACGTCCCGGAGATCCAATCGCGGGACATGTGACGTCCATCATAGGCGCCGCAGACTCCAGGAGGCGGCAATTACAAGCCTTCTCCACAGCATGCACTGTAAAGATCCCGGCTCGGGCGGCTCTCCTCTCCTCCCTTCTTTCTGGCTGCCGTGACACGTTAGGTAGGTCCATGTTACATGTATGTCAGGTAGGTGAAGTCATTGTGTATGTCAGGTAGGTCCATGTATGTCAGGTAGGTGAGGTCAGTGTATGTCAGGTAGGTCCATGTATGTCTGGCAGGTCAGGTAGGTGAGGTCATTGTGTATGTCAGGTAGGTCCATGTATGTCAGGTAGCCCATCCCATCCTATCCCACCCCACCATACCCCATCCCACCCCTGCTCTTTTTTTTTTTTAATCCGATTTTTTGGATTAAAAAAAAAAAAAAAAAAAAAAAAAAAAAAAAACACCAATTTATATCCACCCTGGTACAAAATCAGCAGGGGATCAAATACTTCCCCCCCCCCTCACTGTAAAAGGAACAAAGTCTGTCTTTATACTGTTTTTGGTTTCAATAAATATGTAATAAGCAAATAATGTAAAACGATGGCTAAGTTGGCATCATTCCAGTTTCCATATAAAAAAAAAAAAAAAAAAAACTCAACTTGCAGTACATTACAAGAAGACCAGGCTAATTGTTACAGAAAGTATACACACGATTTAGCAAATACATGTCATTTTAGACCAGGGGTAGGCAACCAGCTGTTGTGGAACTACATTTCCCATGAGGCATTGCAAGGCTGGCAGTTACAATTCCTCCCAGAGGGAGTATGGGACTTGTAGTTCTGCAACAGCTGGAGGGCCCCAGGTTGCCTACCCCTGTTTTAGACAATCACAAGGAGCACCACCCCGATGAACAGAGTGAAAACATTAAGTACGCCCACAGGGTATTTATAACATAAAAACCTATCTGTGCCAACAATTACATAAAGAATATAAATCAGCAGCTAACATTACATTTGTTGATTACAAATAAAACATAGATCACAATAACACGCAGCGCTGGATAGAAGTAGGAATGTATAACATGACATAAAAAAGTCCAAGCCAGAAGAAGAAATATCCCAGCACCAGCCTC
This sequence comes from Rana temporaria, assembly GCF_905171775.1. NCBI lineage: Eukaryota > Metazoa > Chordata > Amphibia > Anura > Ranidae > Rana > Rana temporaria. The sequence continues at coordinate 105,474,050 of NC_053491.1, read as the reverse complement.
AGTGTGACAGATGGAACCACACAACACCACTGTGATCGGGCAATTCCTCTTACCGGAAGCAGTGGATCCTCAAATTACAGAGTGGTCAAACTCACTTGGTAGGCATCAGATGGAATCCTCAATCCAAAGGGAATTGTAACCACTTCACATAGAAAACTCCAGCAGGGATTAGAAAGCTAGTATCCCAAGGACAACCGAATAGACCTCCATACGCCAGCAACAAAGCACACATCCCTTTCCAATGCTGTTGTGGTTGACCTCACAAAAGTATAAAAAGTACCATAGTGCAATACGTTCTAAAATCAATGGTATCCGTTATTTAAAAATGCACACTCACGTGTAAGTTAAATAATCAAAATGGCCATGGAATCCATCATGCAAAGGGTCCTGCCTTATGCGTTTCGTTATGAAATGACATCATCAGAGGGGTCAGGGTATACATACATTCACAGGGTGTACTATACCAAAGCTTGAATAACACTAAAACTGATGGTTCACCAAGTAGGTTTCTTGTTAGTTTTAGGACACAGGGTCAAGGCACCCACCGAATAGGAATGTCATCATACAAGTCCACATGGCTGCATACTATAATAACATACATTACTGAGCATCACCCTTTTGTTATGCTTTGTCATAGCTTAAAGTGCATTGCATTAAGGCACACAACATGACTATTTTTTCTAATGCAAGGCTTGGGTGTTGCCCACTATTCTCATCAGGCGTTGGGGTGCCATTCTAAATAAATAGCACCCAAACACAATGCAGTGCGTTCTGGAAAAACCTGCAGTTTTACTGCTCCTTAACCCTCCTGGCGGTATTCCCGAGCGTGACTCGGGGTGGATTTTTTGTGCTAAAATCGGTAACCCCGAGTCACGCTCGGGGTAGCTATGTAGAGCCTGCAGCGCGCGTTGGCTTACCTTGTTCCTGGATCCAGCGATGCCACCGCGCTGTGTGAGCGAGCGGGACCTCGCTCGATTCACACAGTGTCCTCCTGTGCCGCCGATCTCCATTCCCTGCGACGTTACGACGCACGGGGGCGGAGATCTGCGCCAATTTCAAAAAGGTAAACAAACAGTATACATACAGTATACTGTAATCTTATAGATTACAGTACTGTATGTCAGTGGTGGTTCGTCCATAGAGGGCGCTGGAGCGCCGCCCCCTCTGGCTCTCACCGCCACTGAGTGAAATAACATAGATTCATGCATTGCACGAATCTATGTTATTTTCGCCGCTGCCGCTGTTATTCAGATGGTCGGCGCTCAATGTCCGGCCATCTGAATAACGCCAGCTGGTTGGCTGTAGGGAAATGTCTATCAAAGCCAACGGCTCTGATAGGCTTTCCCAATACAGCCCTCGGGTCCCGGAAGCTTATTCTCGGAGCGCACAGACTGTACGCCCCTTGAATAAGATGACAGGCGTCTCAGCCAATCACGTTGGCCGGTTCTGGCTACCTGTAACCTGATTGGCTGAGACGCCTGTCAGTCATCGAGGGCGGGAGAAGACATCGTGGGACGTGGATGCCTGACTCCAGTAAAGGTAAGTGCCGGGCGGGGGGGGAAGAACGCAATTTACAGGGCACAGTGGGGACAATTGGCACAGCGGCGACCATTAAAGGGCACAGTGGCTGCGTTTAATGGCATGGCACAGTGGTGACAATGGATGGCACAGTGGCTGCGTTTAATGGCATGGCACAGTGGTGACAATGTATGGCACAGTGGCTGCGTTTAATGGCATGGCACAGTGGTGACAATGTATGGCACAGTGGCTGCGTTTAATGGCATGGCACAGTGGTGCGAATTGATGGCACAGTGACTGCATTTGATGGCATGGCACAGTGACTGCGTTTAATGGCATGGCACAGTGGTGCGAATTGATGGCACAGTGACTGCATTTGATGGCATGGCACAGTGACTGCGTTTAATGGCATGGCACAGTGACTGCGTTTAATGGCATGGCACAGTGACTGCGTTTAATGGCATGGCACAGTGACTGCGTTTAATGGCATGGCACAGTGACTGCGTTTAATGGCATGGCACAGTGACTGCGTTTAATGGCATGGCACAGTGACTGCGTTTAATGGCATGGCACAGTGACTGCGTTTAATGGCATGGCACAGTGGTGCGAATTGATGGCACAGTGGTGCGAATTGATGGCACAGTGACTGCATTTGATGGCATGGCACAGTGGCTGCATTTGATGGCATGTAACAGTGGCTGCGTTTGGGCACAGTGAGACTGCAATTTTTTTTTTTCCTTTGCGCCCCCCCAAAAATTTTGAGCACCAGCCGCCACTGCTGTATGTAAAAAATACACACCCCCCTTGTCCCTAGTGGTCTCCCCAGTGTTCTTCATGTACTTTTATATAATAAAAACGGTTCTCCCTGCAAACTGTATATTGTCCATAGCAACTAAAAGTGTCCCTTTATGTCAAAAATGGTTTTAGATCAGCTAGAAAACAGCGATAATAAATTATAATCACTTGCAGAATTGTGCGATAGCGATTTGTGGGGAAATTCGTCATAAAAAAATAAAAGTAATGACAGCGACAATTCTGCAATGATTACACTATTGAATAATTTTTATTAGAATTCTATTATTTGTTATAATTATTTATTATATTATAATTTATAATTTTGTTTTTAAAAAAAATGTCATACCCGGGATGCCTATTAGACTCTGGTTTGGTCAGATTTAAGTGAGTTATTCCTAAGAATTACAGGCCTACAGTATAAAACGCCAAATTTCCTTGCAAATAATGGTACCGCTTTCAGCACCTTTTTTCTGAAATAATCATACCGCTAGGGAGGTTAACACACCTAAATCGGCCCAAGGCATTTTAGATTAAAGCGGAGGTCCACACAAAAATGGAACCTCCGCTGTCCAGATTCCTCCCCCCCTCCGGTGTCCCATTGGCACCTTTCAGGGGGGTGCAGATACTTGTCTAAGACAGGCATTTGCACCCACTTCCGGGCATAGACCCCCACATTATCTGCCGGAGTCTACGCCATGTCCGGCACCCCCCAGCTGTCTTCTGGGAGACACACGGTCCCAGAAGACAGCAGGGACCAGTGGCATTGCGCAGCACGAGTCACGCATGCTTCATCGCGGGCACGCTGGACAGGTAAGTGTCCATATATTAAAAATCAGCAGCTGCAGTATTTGTAGCTGCAGACCTAAAAAAAAAAAATAATAATTTGGGCAGACCTCCGCTTTAACTTAGTAACATATTTGACTTATTTGGTTATGTTTTCTGTTATGCTGAAGTTTCACTTTAACTTACAGGCCTACTCCCCCCACCCAGTCCTGTGATTGGATAGTGAAAAGACAAGCAGGACACTGAAGAGCTCATTCCTCTGACACTCTGCTTGTTCAATCAGCAAGGCTCCATGAACTGCAGCACACCTAACTGCTCCAAGCGTGCATCTATTTGCCCCTTGCCGAGTTATTAGTATAGACCTTCCAGCAAACTGCAAGAGGGTAATATACCAAATAGTCAAATTCAGGTACTTAACCACTTGCCGCCCCCCAATGACAGATTGACGGCGGCAAAGTGGTTTCAATATCCTGAGTGGCCGTCATATGAAGACCTCAGGATATTGAGACGCTGCGCGCCCCCAGGGGCAAGCATCGCGGCGATCGTTGTTGCAGGGTGTCAGTCTGACACCCCGCAACACCGATCTAGGTAAAGAGTCTCTCACGGAGACTCTTTACCACGTGATCAGCCGTGTCCAATCACGGCTGATCACGATGTAAAAGAGGAAAAGCCAGTAATCGGCTTTTCCTCACTCGCGTCTGTCAGACGCGAGGAGAGGCGATCGGCTGCTCCTCTGACAGGGGGGGTTTGTGCTGATCAATTATCAGCACAGCCCCCCCCCCCCCCCCCGAGGATGCCCACTAGACCACCAGGGATGCCCACTAGACCACCAGGGATGCCACTAGACCACCAGGGATGCAAAACAAAAACACAGGTATGCCACCCTAGACCACCAGGGATGACAATGACACAAATAATGGATTGGCATCCATTAGTACAACACATACGATAGTGCCACCTATCAGTGCCCATCTATGCCCATCCATGCCACCTGTGCCCATCCATGGCACCTATCCGTGCCCACCCATGCCACCTATCCGTGCCCATCCATGCCACCTATCCGTGCCCATCCATGCCACCTATCCGTGCCGCCTATCAGTGCCCATCCGTGCCGCCTATCAGTGCCGCACATTAGTGCCCATCATCAGTGCCCATCAATGCCACCACATCAGTGCCGCCTTATCAGTGCAGTACCATCAGTGAAGGAGAAAACGTACTTATTTACAATGTTTTATAACAGAAATTTTCAGTAATTTTTTATTTTTTTTGCAGAAAATAAAAATCCCAGAGGTGATCAAATACCACCAAAAGAAAGCTCTATTTGTGGGAACAAAATGATAAAAATGTTGTTTGGGTACAGTGTAGCATGACTGCGCAATTGTCATTCAAAGTGCAACAGCGCTGAAAGCTAAAACTTGGTCTGGGTGGGAAGGTGTACAAGTGCCCTGTATGGAAGTGGTTAAACTGAATAAAAAAAATAAAACACAAAACATGATGTAATGAAGGAGCTGCATTAATGTATGCCTCTTTAGCTGTCTGGAGTTCAACTTTAAAGAAACTCAAAACAAAGTAAAGACTTTCTAAACCATGAGAACTTTCAGAAGTGCTTGGCTACGCAAAAACGACAAACTGATGCCAACAATCAATGGCATAACACATAGGTTGACCCAAACTGATCTACACAACCGTTTCTATTTCAGTTGAAGTAATAAATATGGCTGAGGAACAACCATACTAAAAAGGTGAGGCAGCTGCCTGTATATGTAGCAAAAGTGAGCATAACAAAAAGATACAAAGTGGTCATCCTACATTAGCAAAGTTCGCCCAAATGGAAAATTCTCAAGCTCTTCTTCAAAAGGAACCAAGAAATGGGCAAGGTTGAGGACCGGGAACAGTGGTTGGCCACTGAAACTCTGTGCAGCAAATTAATAATACATCATACTTCTCTAATATTCAAAATCAGAGGATTTCCAGCACTGCATTAGATCATACCCGAATATACTCATCTATAGTACAAAAATGCAACAACAAAATTGTCTTTATGGATAATTTGCAAAGTCTTTCCTCCAATGTGGAAAACCAGCCAGACAATTCTGCTGCACACAAAAAAACAAAGGATGGGGGGGGCTTTTACACTGGAGCGGTGCGCTAGCAGGACCGCTCCAAAAATCCTGCTAGCCAAATCATTGAAGTGCTGAAGGAGCAGTGTGTTTACCGCTCCTTCCCATTGGAAACCTTGGCTATAACCCTTTTTCGGCCCCTAGCGGGCCTGTACAAAATTGCGTCAAAAATCTTGACTTTCTGCCTGAAAACGCTACTCTCAGGTGTGAATGGGGCCTTAGGGTGGCATTCTACTTTAACCCCTAGGCACCAGCAGCTCGCAAGTATACAACCTCTTGGCGGGAGGGCCTTGGCGTTGAGCGCCTGCATGTTTGCGTACCAATTTGCAGACACAGCTGTGCCAAGAGCGCGTGCCCCCGATGCAGTTACTGACAGAAAGCTCATGATCGCTTCTTGGGATCGGGAGCTTTTTGACCATGCGATTGCCATGACAGCCAATCGCGATGGTCACAAAATCATAAACCCCACCCTCCTGGCATCTGAAACTTCTTAAAAGGGCCAGAGCAAAGAGGTTAAAGACTTAGGCCCCATACACACGATAGAATCCATCCGCTGAAAAATCCCAGCGAATGGGTTTCAGCGGATAGATCCTATGGTGTGTACACTCCAGCGGATCTGTTTCCGCGGATATTTATCCCCTGGGATGGATTTCCAGCGGATAAATATTTGATGACATGCTATCAAATCTATCCGCCCCAACGGATGGATCCGCTGGTCTGTACAGACTCACCGGATCCATCCGTCCGAAGGGATCCCCTGCATGCGTCGTAATGATTCGACGCATGCGTGCAATTCCTTTTATGACAGCGTCGCCGCGTCATAATCGCGGCGACGGCGCGACACGTCATCGCCAGAGGATTTCGGCGCGGATTTCGATTCGATGGTGAGTACACTCCATCGCATGGAAATCCGCGCAAATCCTCGAGAGGATTTATCCGCGGATACGGTCCGATGGACAGTATCCGCGGATAAATCCTCTCGTGTGTATGGGGCCTTAGGCTCCTTTCACATGGAGCAGAGTCCGCCAGCTCAGAGGGAGATCGCTCTGTTGATCTCTGCTGAGCCGGCGGATGACAGGTCCTTGTCTGCTCACTGAGCAAAATAGAGTCTGTCAGAGCCCCACCGATCTCTATGGGGAGATCGGACAAAAATGGACAGCATGTCTGTTTTCATCAGATCTCATCTGTTTCGATCTACCAAGACAGATGGCAAACTTATCACCATTCGTCTGTCTTGAGCGGATCGGATGGCAGGTGGGTGTCAGTGGCCACCTCTCCGCTGACATCCGCCTGCCAGTGCCCATAGGAGTTAATGGATGGTCCACTTGGTTCCGCCTGAAAAAACGGACAGGCGGATCTGAGCGGGCCAATTGTGTGAAAGGGGCCTTACATTTTCATATAAAATGGCTGAACAATTTATCCACCATTGATTCTCCTAATTTCAAAGGGTTATTTATGAAAAGGTCAAAAGTTATCTTTGGAAGTTACCTTGGAATCTCTTTCACAGTGAAGTCCTCGTTATTTATGCTATGCAATTATAAAATGGTTTACAGTTCTTGCTTTGTACTGTTGGGGTCGAATTTCGAAAATCTTATCTAAGAATTTTCGTTCGTATTTCGCACCATTAGTGGGCTGCAGCAACAGCCGATTTTCCATGCGGCCATTGAATTTTAATAAATCGGACAATTTTTTGAAAAACAAACGATTTTCTAATCAATGGTTGGAGAATCGTGCGAGAAATTTAATCGAAAAAGAAATGGGCATGTGCAAGAAAAGAACATTTCTGGAAAGAAAAGAAGATTCCCAGACACAAAAACTATTTTCTCTAGGAACATGAGGTGAAATTGAAGGTTTGGTCGGTCGAATTTCGAAATCAATGGTGGCACCATCGGATCACAAAACGCACAAATTTTCTGATTTTCAAAAGAAAATTATTTCGAAAATTCGACCATGTAAGGCCTGCATAAAACTAACAAAACATATTGAACAAGAAAAGCATCAGGTAGGCAGCCAACAACATGGTGCCCTCAGATGTAAGCGGCAACAGTCTCAAGATGGACTAGTGTGCATATCCTATTGGTTGGCCTGTAACTTTCTGACATCACAATCGCATGTTTCAAGTTAAAAGCTATTTGCTTGTAAAATTCAATGAATCACTCAAATCGTATCCCGAACCCTGACCTAAAAGCCGATTCACAGGTGTAATTTGGGTCCCAGCCAGAAAGATCCTCTACTACAAATGCTTTCTGCCTCGCGTTGCCAAACACACACAGGATATAAACACAGGGCCACACAACAATCATTTCATTACAGAACAAAACATCAAGGACTGAAAAAAACAATACAAATGAACGGTATAGCAACCAGGAACTTCATGATGCAGTCACCGCAACTAGATAGTATCACTCTTCACTGTACAAATGCATCCTGTGTATGCAGTCATAGTAGTTGTGTGCCTAAAATTACCGAGCTGGGACTGCAATGGCCAATTGCAGCCTTATAATTTGGTGCATTACAATTTTGTGTTGTGGGAGGAAGGCAGAATCTCCTACATCCCTTTATAAATCCACCGATTTCTAACTGCATCCAGTTTAGTTTCAAAGGGATCGGCTTGCTTAGTACATACACGTCGCCAGCATAGCACACCAAACCAGAAACGGGACTAGAGCTATTTTTGGTGACAGCTGCATTCCTGACAGTAATGTATGCTAGGAACATGGTTCCCTGCCCTGGAAAACCAATTGTATGTACTACACAAAAAGGTAGCAACCTACTTTCAAGGTAGTCATCATATTAAAAGGTCATGATTATACATTCAGTATCTTGCATTCCACGTAGACAAGTCTTTATTCACGAAGTTGACTTTACGTGCCACAGTATTAGTAATTAGGCAGAATCTAAATAAATCGTTGCAATTGTCAGTCGTTTACAGATAAACAATCATCATTAAATTGGTATGCATCATCCCTCTTCCTTCTGGGGCCGTGAAGTCCGGCTCTGTGACTGTCCGGAGTCGCGAGACGTCACTCCCATGCATGCGCGGCATGACCCCCCCCCCCACATTAGAAAACGGCACAAACGCTGTGGTCTACAGCGCATGCTCCATAGACATCGGCGCATGGCTCTATTGTAAATATAACTGTGGAGGTTTAGGAGATATTTCCAGCCTTAATCTGGGCTTGCATGTAGGTAAAAGTAGTTGTACAGGGTGCACAACCACTTTAAAGTGGATGTAAACCCGAAAATTTTATTTTTTTATGTCACAATGTACAGTATAGGATTTCCTATCATCTGTGCCCAGTCTTGCCATACAGAGAGTTAATCCAGCTCTGAGAAATCCTCTTTTATTGTACAGTGAAATAAAACGGACTTACAGAGAAAAACCTTAATCCGTTCCGCCCCCTTGCTGTGAATGACAGGTTATTTACATATCTTATGCACTAACCTGGAGACAGGCATTATTTTTTAATTCCCACCCCCACTTCTTTTATGAAGTCATGTGGTTACTTTTCTGGCTTTTGACTGGATGTTAGGGATCATAGCAGAATGTAGTGAAAGAAATACACAGGAAAAAATGCATGTTAACAAGGGGAGTGTAGGGGAGGGTGGGAGTCTACTGACATCACGACTCCACCCACAGAGCTCCAGACAACAGATCCACCCCCAGAATCTGCAGTTTTTCAGTTCCAATAACAGACAGAGGGGAGACATTTGACAGGTAAGAATACATGCAGGAGGCTTCTATATCCTTATAGATCAGCACTATGGCAGTAGTTTAGAAAGGATGAGAGTGGGTTTACATCCAATTTATATGGACTGTAGTGTATTTCTGCAAAACTGAAAACGCACTAAAAAAATGCATAGGTGTGAACCAGGCCTAAAGGGTTAGATCACCCTTACAGAACAAATGTAAAGGTAAACACTGGATACCCTTTCCAACCCTTACCCTGACAGATTGGAATTCATCTGTTCTGTCCTGGAAGCGCTGATGAAGAAGAGAGAGATGAGCAGCGATTTCAAATCCCCCCAACTGATGGAGCAGCTGCAGGGGTGCCGACAGCTCAGCAACCCCGGTACAGCGGGGACCGGCAGGGTGGGACCATGTCTGGTGTTAGCTTACCTTTACATTTAAAAAGGTGAACGGAACACTTTAAAGTACAACTAAGGTCTATCCTTCTGTAAGCCATATGGAGTTCCACTGTTTTGTAAGTTTATTCAAATTCAGCAGCTACAAAAAGTGTAACTGCTGACTTTTAATAAACACACACTCGCCTGTCCCACGGTCCACCCAAAGCCCCTCTCCTCTCCACGGTGCCATCATTACTACTGTGGGCACCCAGCTGTGATAGCTTGCAGCTTCACAGCCGGGCGTGCATAGTCGCGCTGCGCTCTCCTAGTGGCCAGGAAATCTTCTGGGACCTGTGACGTGTCCCAGAAGATTGCAGAGAGGGAAGGGTCACCTAGGGGAAGAGGAGTCGCCACCTAGGTGGCCAAGTGACGGAAGTGGGACAGGAAGCACCTGTCAAAACCACCCAAATTCGCACCTCCCAGTTCAAATGCATTGAAAACGCAGCAAGAACACATCATTAACGCAACTGTGTTACGTTTGTAATGCGGTTTTTGAGTCAGACGACCTGTGGAAAACACACTATAAGCACAGTAGATCATGGTAAAATAGTCACAAAATCACAGTAAAAAAAAAACTATGCAAATTTGCGGTAAAATCGCTTGCATTTTCAGTGCCATTATCAGCACCTTTTTCTCTTATGCCGATAACACCATTTTTAGCTCAAACGTTTTGGCCGAAATTTTGCTGCATTTCTAATTACCACACGTTTTAAAGTAACCAACTATGGTGTGTACATGAAAAAAAAAAAAATTGTGAATAATTAAAGTGAATCACACACACACCACAAAACTCTTATACGTGTGCTACTGTGCATCCGGAAAGTACTCACAGTGCTTCACCTTTTCCACATTGTGTTATGTTACAGCCTTATTCCAAAATGGATTAAATTCATTATTCTCCTCAAAAGTCTACAAAAACAATACCCCCATCATGACAATGTGAAAGAAGTTTGTTTGAATTCTTTGCAAAAAAAAATTTTTATTATTATAAAAAGAAAAATGACACGTACAGTGGAACCTTGGATTACGAGCAAAATCCATTCCAGGAGAATGCTCATAATCCAAATTACTCGCATATCTAACCGAGTTTCCCCATTGAAGTCAATGGAAACGAAAATAATTTGTTCCGATTACGACACTTTTTATTAATGTCACGTGACACACTGATAGATGGCACAGGCTGATGGGCACTAAAAAGGTGGCACTGACTGATGGCTGGGACTGATGGCTGGCAGTGGCACTGATGGATGGGTACTGATAGGTGGCACACACTGATGGCTGGCACAGATGGGCACTGATGAAGTTTCACTTATAAGGCTGTGCGACACAGATAGGCGGCATTGATAAGGGGGGCATTGATATAAGGGGGGCTCTGAGCTAATGGGGGGCTCCAAGGGGGGTGCTGCTGATCTAATGGTTGGTTACCACACATAGCAGTCAGTAGCCCCTCTTATAAACCCCTATTAGCTCAAAGCCCACCCCCCCCCCCTTCCTTAGAGACCTCCAGAGATCAGAGAGCCCCCCCTCCCTTATAACAGCGGGCCCCGCCCTCTTTAAGACATCATTCATGTCTTACCAGCGGGAGCCAGGAAAGAAGTGTGAGAGTCGAGCTGGGGGGCGCAGAGCTGCTCTTGGGCTCCTTGCACTATGCAGTTTAGTATAAGAGTTGTCACGCTGTGGTAAAGATGACTGCGAAACGTATAAAAAAAAGATTTAAAAAAAAAGTGAGGGAACTTTTGAAGAACTGTATATACACACATACAGTCAATATCTAACAAAAGTAAGTACAACCCTCACATTTTTGTAAATACTGTATGCCATCTTTTCATGTGACAACACTGAAAAAATGACACTTTGCTACAATGTAAAGTAGTGAGTGTACAGCTTTTATAACAGTATTAATTTGCTGTCCTCTCAAAATAACTCAACATATAGCCATTAATGTCTAAACTTCTGGCAACAAAAGTGAGTACACCCCTAAGTGAAAATGTCAAAAATGTTCCCAAATTAGACATTTTCCCTCCCCGGTGTCATGTGACTCAGTGTTACAAGGTCTCAGGTGTGAATGGGGAGCAGGTGTGTTAAATTTGGTTCTCTCCCTCTCTCTCGTCACTGGAAGTTAAACATGGCACCTCATGGCAATGAACACTCTGATGATCTTAAGGGCTCTTTCACACGGGCGGCCCGTTCAGGACCGCCTGCCAGTTTTTTAGGCAGACCTGAACGGGCGCTCCGTGCTCCTCTATGGAGCCGCAGATGTCAGCGGTGACATGCCCGTTGACATCCGACCCGCTCCGATCCACCAAATTGTGACGGAGGAAAAAAATACTTTTCCATCCGTCTGGCGGATCGGGTGAACACAGACAGACGGTCCGTGTTCATCTGATCCCCCATAGGGGAGAGCGGAGAAAAGACAGGGCGGTCCCTGCACAGTGTGCAGGGACCGTCCTGTCATCCGCCGGCTCAGCGGGCATCAACGGAGCGATCCCCGCTGAGCAAGCAGAGATTTCACAGGGTGGATCATTACTGGTCTGGGGCTTCAGGAGTGCTGCTGGCACTGGGGAGCTACAGTTCATTGAGGAAACCATGAATGCCAACATGTACTGTGACATACTGAAGCAGAGCATGATCCCCTCCCTTGGGAGACTGGGCCGCAGGGCAGTATTCCAACACTGTCTTGGTGATGGACTGGCCAAGCATGTCTCCAGACCTAAACCCTATTTAGCATCTGTAGGGCATCCTCGAATGGAAAGTGGAGGAGCGCAAGGTCTCTAACATCCACTAGCTCCGTGATGTCATCATGGAGGAGTGAAAGAGGACTCCAGCGGCAACCTGTGAGGCTCTGGTGAATTCCATGCCCAAGAGGGTTAAAGGGTTTGTAAAGGAATTTTTATTTATTTTTTTATCTTAATAGCTTCCCTTACCTTAATGCAGTACTGTTTTCATGTCCTCATTGTTAGTTTTTGCTCTCAAGTTGCTGTAATTCTTCTCTGATCTCCACACTTCCTGGTTGTCGGTTTCCTGATAACCACAGTACTGGGAGCTTTCTCTCTGTGATCACTAACTTCAAGGGAGGTGTGATTACTGTGTGTCTAAAACCCCACAGCACCAATCAGTTTAGTTTTCCAGTTTAGTATTGGCTCTGTACAGCAGAGAGGCAGGAAACAACATGCAAAATACGAAACTAGAAACTACAGGTTCATTATATGATTGATTATCTATTTTTAATCGTTTTTAAAAGGAATCAGTTAACCATTATGTCTCTATACCTGTAAAAAATAATTTCAGCATAATTTTTTTTTTTTTTTTACAACTCCTTTAAAGGCGGTGCTGGAAAATAATGGGGGCCACACAAAATATTGACACGTTGGGCCCAAATTTGACATTTTCACTTAGAGGTGTACTCACTTTTGTTGCCAGCGGTTTAAAACATTAATGGCTGTGTGTTGAGTTATTTTGAGAGGACAGCAAATTTACATGTTTATACAAGTTTTGCGCTCACTACTTACATTGTAGCAAAGTGTCATTTCTTCAGCGCTGTCACATGAGATATAATAAAATATTTACAAACATGTGAGGGGTGTACTCACTTTTGTGAGAGGTGTGTGTGTGTGTGTGTGTGTGTGTGTGTGTGTGTGTGTGTGTGTGTATGTATGTATGTATGTATGTATGTATGTATGTATGTATGTATGTATGTATGTATGTATGTATGTATGTATGTATGTATATATATATATATATATATATATATATATATATATATATATATATATATATACACACACACACACACACACACACACACACACATATACATATACACACACACACATACCTACAGTATCAAACATATGGCACTTGCATAATAACAGTAAAATAATTATTCTACAAAAGGTAATAACCCAGAGGGCCGATTTATCTGATGACTTCTTTCATCTCTCAGGGCACTCATGGCAAGAACCCTCTTGATCTTGGTCTATCCCTCCATACCAAGGCATTACAAATACTTGTCCTGTTGCTGCATGCTCCGCTCCATAATATAATCTGAATGGAAAGCACAGCAGTGAAAGAGAATACATTATAATAAAGAGCTGAAACAGATGGGCAGAGATGGGAAGCGACAGTCGGAGATCTCACCAGGAGAAATATAAGAAGTCACACGGGCTGCTATGAACCCAAAGTAGGATATCAGTTTTTGTTGGATTGGCATTTAGGAATCTAAAAGAAAGCATGGCCATAGAGTAAAGCTGGGTACACACTATAAGGAAATTGGGCGAACAATCGTTCGGTTTTCGACAGCAAGCCCAAACCGAGGAAGGAAAAAAATAAAAATTCTCGCACGACAAAGGCTTTTTCTTTTTGTGGTTTATCGTTTCTAAACATGGGCAGTTTTTCGTATCTGTTTTTTCTCATGCAAAAAACATACGTAAACAGTACACATTAAACAAAAATTGTTTGTTTTGTTGACGTACGGGAACAATTTTGGAGTTTGTCCCTTTGGAAATTTTCGTTAGGACAGCCTGAATTGGATGTCGAAAGTTGTGTACACACTATACGAAAATCGAACAATCGTACAGAGTTTTTCCTATTGTGTGTACCCAGCTTTATAGGTAAATTGCTTCCCAATTAAGGGGCTTGCAGACTTTTCCTTCTTCTTGACCTGCTGTGTTTCAACTGATCCCAGCTCGGTGTCCTTAAAGCAGGAGTTCACCCATAAAAAATGTTTTACCCTTAGATTGATGCTCATTTTGTCTAGGGGAATCTGCTAGTTGTTTTAAAATCGAAGCTGTACTTACCGTTGTAGAGAGCGATCTTCTCCGCCGCTTCCGGGTATGGTCGTTCCTATTTTGATTGACAGTCTTCCGACAGGCTTCCGACGGTCGCATCCATCGTGTCACGAGTAGCCGAAAGAAGCCGAACGTCGGTGTGGCTCTATACTGCGCCTAGGGACCGACGTTCGGCTACTTTCGAAAAATCGTGACGCGATGGATGCGACCGTCGGAAGACTGTCAATCAAAATAGGAACGCCCAGTGCCGCAGCCCATACCCGGAAGCGGCGGAGAAGATCGCTCTCTACATTGGTACGTACAGCTTCGATTTTAAAACAACTAGCAGATTCCCCTAGACAAAATGAGCAGGAATCTAAGGTTAAAAAAAATGTTATTTCCGGGTGAACCTCCACTTTAACATATAACGGTACTTATGGCACCAACCAAGGTGGTCAGGAAAGAGTTAATATTAACATACAAGAAACAGCGCGATGCATACCTTTAATACCAAGAGCAATGCAAGGGGAATAACCAGTTTGGAAAGAGAAAGTGAAAATACTATCTATATTTTTAGATGTTTTCAATGGCGTCAAAGCATACCAAATCCTCTAATCTTCCCAGAATCTTCAAATTCTTAGGGGTCCATACAGCAAACAATACAATAAATACTCAATACGGCACTACCAATATATTGTCTGCATTCTCACCATTCAAAGCCCTATATTAGGTTCCACTCATTAAGATGGGAGAGTTAATTTTAATAGCACTTCTTATTTTATATCATGTTTATATTCTCTTTCCAAAGTTTAAACCCTTTCATCCTGAAAGTAAAACAAAATCTTAGTACTTGAACAGAAATTTGTACCCACAGTGGGGCCCAGGAACCATAGAGTGCATTTTGCTTTTTTTACTCTACCTAAAAACACACTGCAACGGATGCTAAATTAAAAATCCTTTTTTTATCCTTTACTACTACTACATAAAATACACTAACCCCGACCTTGGCCCCAAGCATGACCTTTGAACCTAACATGGTTACATACAAAGCCTGTCTAAAAAGTTCTGTGAATGGTCCGATATTTCAGCGATAACATGGGCCAGGTGTGCGAGCATGAGCAGGCTATCCGAGAAGCGCCACCTAGTGTGGGGTTCACATGAGCATCAGGGTAAACACGCTGCGGGCAGTGGAATGCAGTCAGTGTGAGAGGCAGGGACACCGTGCAATGGAGAGAAAATCTAATAATGCTACAAATTGAGGAAAACAGCGACGGAGGTGCATGAAATGTTGGTGCAAGTGTACGGGACGGGAGCCATGAGCAGAAAATGTATTTACAACTGGTTTAAAAGCTTTCGCGATGGAAAGGAAACAAATGAGGATGAGTCACATTCGGGGTGGCCATCAACAAGCTGAACCCCAGACATGTTCAAGCGAGTGCAACAAATGCTGGCACAAGATCAGCGACTGACTCTACGCTTGAAAGCGGAGGAATTGGGCATTAGCAAGGACACAGTGCTTACCATGGCCCGCAAAGATTTGGGTAAGCAGAGGATCTGTTCCCAGCTTGTGCCATACAAGCTGACAGACGAACAGAAAGCAAAATGGATGGAAACCTCTGGAGATCTTATTACTATTTGTGACCAGAATTCATCCTTTCTGCGAACCTTCGTCACAGGGGATGAGACCTGTGCTATTAGTTCGAACCGGAATCCAATCGGCAATTGATGGAATGGCATTCACCGCGACAAAAAAAGCGTTGCCTGCAAAAGTCAAGACAATGTTGATCGTCTTTTTCGACAATTATAGCATAATCCAAGAATGTGTGACATCGGTTCTGCGATCGATTCATAAAGAGGCCGTTGCTGACAGTTTCCAGAAGCTTTATGAACGTTGCCAACAGTGTGTTGAAGGATGGCGATTATTTTGAAGGCCAATAAAGGCAATTTGATTGCATCTTCAGCTTTGTTTTCGGATACCATTCACCAAACCTTTTTAGACACACTTCGTTGTTATATTTCTTGTAACATTTAGTAATATTGATAATCTGGTTGAAAAAAAAAAAAAGACACTACCCCATCCAGTTCAATCAACATGAAAAGAATAACCACACACAAACAAAACCTCTATAAACACCATCCAAAACACACAGTTGATCCAGAGGAAGGCAAAAAAAAAAAAAAAAAAAAACACATTAACCACTTAACCCCCGGACCATATTGCTGGTCAAAGACCAGAGCACTTTTTGCGCTTCGGCACTGCGTCGCTTTAACTGACAATTGCGCGGTCGTGCGACATGGCTCCCAGACAAAATTGGCGTCGTTTTTTCCCCCACAAATAGAGCTTTCTTTTGGTGGTATTTGATCACCTCTGCGGTTTTTAGTTTTTGCGCTATAAACAAAAATAGAGCGACAATTTTGAAAAAAAATATTTATTTATTGCTATAATAAATATCCCCCAAAAATATATAAAAAAAAACTATTTTTTTTCCTCGGTTTAGGCCGATACGTATTCTTCTACATATTTTTCGTAAAAAAAAGAAACGTTTATTGATTGGTTTGCGCAAAAGTTATAGCGTTTACAAAATAGGGGGTAGTTTTATGGCATTTTTTATAAAAAAATTTTTTATTAGTAATGGGGACGATCAGCGATTTTTTTTTCGGTACTGCGACAATATGGCGGACACTTCGGACACTTTTGACACATTTTTGGGACCATTGGCATTTTTATAGCGATCAGTGCTATAAAAATGCATTGGATTACTATAAAAATGCCACTGGCAGGGAAGGGGTTAACACTAGGGGGCAGGGAAGGGGTTAAGTATGTTCCCTGTGTGTGTTCTAACTGTAGGGGGGGTGGCCTCACTAGGGGAAATGACTGATCGCTGTTCATACATTGAATAAACAGACGGTCAGGCATTTCTCCCCTGACAGGACCGGGAGCTGTGTGTTTACATACACAGCTCCCGGTCCTCGCTCTGTAACGAGCAATCGCGGGTGCCCGGCGGCGATCGCGCCCACCGGGCAAGTGCGCGGTAGTGGCCGCGTAGAGAGTCGACGTATAGCTACGGGCTCTCGCGCAGGGGAGCCGACCTGGTCGGCAAGTAGTTAAAGCATGATCCAATTTGCTGCAGCGGGAGGAATATTCCTTCCTGAACCCCCAACAAGCAATCACATATTCCCAGAATCAACTTTACCTAAAAGTATCCAGTTAGATTAGGTGTATTTAGGAAAGAATCCTGGCTTGCTTTGTTAAAAAAAAAAAAAAAAAAAACTATCTACTGAGCTGGCCAAAACCAGCTCTTGAGGGAGTCCATTTTACATTTTCACAGCTCTAATGCCCTGTACACACGATCGATTCATCCGATGAAAACGGTCTAATGAATTTTTTCATCAGATATCCGATGAAGCTGACTTTCATCAGTCGTGCCTACACACCATAGGTTAAAAAAAACGATCGTTTCAGAACGCAGTGACGTAAAACACAACGACGTGCTGAGAAAAATTAAGTTCAATGCTTCCAAGCATGCGTCGACTTGATTCTGAGCATGCGTGGATTTTTAACCGATGGACGTACCCACAGACGATCGTTTTTTTCTATCAGTTAGTTAACCATCAGATAATTTAAAACAAGTTCCTATTTTTTTAACCGATGGATAAATAACCGATGGGGCCCACACACAATCTAAGTTAGTCTGATGAAAACGGTCCATCAGACAAACCGATCGTGTGTACGTGGCATTACTGTGAAGAAGCCTTTCCATATTTGGAAATTAAATCTATTTTTCTCCAGACAAAGAGTAGCCTCCTTGTCCTCTGATGACCCAACAATGAACTAGAAAAGACACTGATATTTTATCGGTATTAATTTTATTATTATAAAAAAATATTTACATGTATTATTTTTAAGTTTCCTCCTTTAGCAAGGACAAAAAGATAGAATGTATCTCCTTCTTAATTCAAGGAGAACAAAACAGGGGCAGGCTGTAGACAGCAAATCACAGGCTAACACAGTGATCAGGTGATCGGGAGCCAATCCTCCCAATTCCTGTTTGTTAATACATCCATAACAGCTTGGTCTCCATGCTGGGAGTGTGCGTTTGCGTGCACCGTCAGCACAAAGTAGAGCATACTTGCTGCCCATGAATAAAGACCCACACACGGGAGGGTACATAAGTGCGTACACTAGGTTTGCACACTTTCCAATGAAGAGTTGTAGCAATGGCATCTACTTGTATAAAAGGTTTCTAATGTTCAAGTCCAGATTTTTTCCTTTTTCTTTTAAATAACAATCGTATGTCTACGTAAAAAAAGAAATAACACATATGCAGTAGATCTCTGGAATATATGCAAAATTCCCAACAATTTGTCCCTTTAAATATACTGGAATTACAGTACAAGGATATGCCAAAAATGTATTATGCTCCTACCTGTCACTTTGCAACAACAAAGCAGTTCTGAGTTCCTAAGCCTATGGTGTCAGCCCTGCTGATGGATTATAAAGGACATAGCCCTCTCCCCATTCCCAGCCCCCTCATTATCATAACCCCTCCTTGCTCTCATGCAGAGGGCACAGAAAGTGGTTAGCGGTTGTCAAACATAACAAAAACACTTTCATTTGTACTACAGATTCTATGAATGACACAGGACCTATGAATGGGGGGGGACTGATGGCTCCACCACCTCCATTCACTGATCCCGTTTTATTCATAGCTGTAGTATGGCTTCTATAAAGGACACAGCAAGGTGGAAAAGGTTGGGCATAGTCCTGACAATCTCTCAGATGTATTAACCCCCGACAGACAGGATGATGGAGGCAGCAGCTGTGCAGAAAGGGAGTGGGGGAAAAGGGCTTGGTGGAATTTTTTCTTTTTGAAAACGTCTTCATCGTAAATGGATAATCCAATGCCTACAAGTGGTTTCAGGTTCAGAAACGCCCAACATTTAAGGCTCAGTTCACACCAGTGCGGGCCGTGCATTCCGGTTGCGGGTATTGCATGGATTCCTGCACCCAAATCGCACTGCTCTTGCGAGATGCGTGGTGTTGCCTTTCCGTATCTCAGCCTGCTGAAAGCAACAGGGGGTATAATTCCTGCCGTGGCCATGAAGTAAAGCATCACAACCACAGCATGTGTACATCCCATGGATACTGCTTCTGCAGCTAAAGGGGGTTAGTAAAAGTGCGGCTTGACAGCAGGGTTTACCGTCCCCCCAAATCACTAGTGTGAACAAACCTTTACAGGTGTCCATGTGCAGCTCAGGGTACTTTCTTAGCACATTGTCTGTGCTGGGATGAATGAAATACTGTGCATGGGAAGGCATTACGTCCCCCCACTTTGGTCATACAAGTTGGCACCCAGAAGATGAGAGAGGAACCTTACGGATGTCGGATCATCGAGGGGAGCATTTTCAACTTTGGTTCCCACTTAAAGCGGAGGTTCACCCTAATAACATGTATATCTGACCAACTTCCTTATATGCGCAACAAGTACACTCCGCAATTTTTTTTTTTTATGCTTTACGTACCTTGTAATCCATCTTTTGAATCGACTTCTCCCCGCGGGAGTAGGCGTTTCTATGCCTAGGGGGATTGTCATCTGGGAGGTCGCCCAGATGACTGACGTCTGTTCCACCCGGCGGATAAGGCCCCGCCCCCCGTATTGCATAGGCGCGCATGAGTTACAGGGTTTCCGAAAGAAGCCGAACATGCAGAGCGCAGGCGCCGTATAGAGCCGACTCACATCTCTGCATGTTCGGCTTCTTTCGGAAACCCCGCAACTCGTGCACGCCTACGCAATACGGGGGGCGGGGCCTTATCCGCCAGGGGGAACAGACGTCAGTCATCTGGGCGACCTCCCTAGGCATAGAAACGCCTACTCCCTCAGGGAGAAGTAGATTGAAAAGATGGATTACAAAGGTACATAAAGCATAAAAAAAATTTAAAAAAATTGCGGACTGTACTTGTTACGAATATAAGGAAGTTGGTCAGATATACATGTTGTTAGGGTGAACCTCCGCTTTAAGTGTTATCACTTGATATAGATTTTTCTATTTCGCACTTGTTTATTATTAGAGTTCCTTATTACAGGTCAGTGATTGCATTCTGTAGACAACCATAACAGTCAGGCAACTAGCATTTTTTAGAAAAGAGTGCAATTTAAGAATTGTTTATTAGAAATCAAGAAGGGCGATTGCAATGTAAATTCTGTGTGACATCTAAATGATTAAACTGGAAAGTGGCGTTCCACTTAACAAGAAATCTCTTTACAGATTAAAGTATAAAAGGTTTTTTTTTGTGTTCTGCAGCAGGTCGCCATCTTCTACCGGTAGCCATTCCAAAGGTACGCCATATTTGTAGCTTTTGCATATTTAAAGATTACAACAGAAAAACTGTCCTTGTTGCCATGGCAGCCAAATGCTCCCCTTCCAGTCTCTGAATGCAGAAGAATTAGAGTGATAATCAATTGCTTGCCTGGACGAAGCCAACTTTACTTATCAATGCATCTGAACAAAAAAAGCAAAAAAAAAAAAAGTCCAATGGAGCAGATAAAAAGAAAAAAGTAGAAGATTGAATTTTCCAATCTAAAAAATGAGTAGTATTATTCAGGATTCATATAGTGCCAACAGTGTGCGCAGCGCTTTATAACATGGCAGCTAGAATCTGATTAGAAATTTTTAGGATCCTTGGCATCAGAAACCAGTCCAGTGTTAGGCCTCGTTACATGGATGTACACATAGTATACACCCATGCAAGGGCTTTGATTGCCCTCACAAGCATGCACAGCAGTTCTGTGCGCCCCCCCATGCAGGCAGCCCCAGTCATTTCATTTAGGATGTAGTGGCTGCAAGGACACAGCCGGTGCTTGCAATGTGACAGCTATGTGTTCAGGACCGCGCACCCGCATGGCTGTCAAATTGGGAGCAACGTCCGTGTAGCCACTTGGATTGAGTGGGACCTCCTGCTCGGGAATCCACAGAACCCCTAAGCATCCCTATGTGAGCAAACACGGCCCTCGCACAAGTGTACACTATATTACGCCCATGTGATTGAAGCCTTAAGCCTCGTACACACGATCGGATTATCCAACAGAATTGTGCGATGACAGGCTGTTGTCGGAAAATTATTATTATTAAACACACACACCGTTTAGTTTACATTGTCCCTTCCAATTTCTGTATATGGATGATGGCACTGCAATTATTTGAATAAAAAAAAAAAAAATCGAAGTGCCTTTTTTCTAATTGATATACAGATGTCACATGGCCGGCTCTTTCCCAGCCTGTCTGCAGGGAAACACAAGCAGGAAGAACTTCTATAAAACAAAGCTGGTCCAAGTGAGTGAGTCTCCAGTTAATACACACACACACACACACACTAGTCGAGTGCTAGCCCAGCTCGCATGCTGTGTATCATAAATAATAATAAGATACAGCGCTGAAAAAATGTGCAAAATTCCACAATGAAGGAATAGAGAGAAGTAAAAGTTCAATAAACAATTAAGGATTAACTAAATTTGATATAATAAGAGTATCATATCTATATATACACACATGGGTGTATCAAAAACATAAAAAAATATATGTGAATTCAAATGAAGCAATCAACCGAGTGACTTAAAAAATTAAATATAAAAAGAGCATGTAAACCACTAAAAATAAAATCTTAGCAGCAAGGCATCAGAATGAACCGATGTCATGAACTCCTCAAACTTAGAATTGTGGCTAACACATAAGAGTGTGTAAACGTGTCAACAAAATCCAACACAACGATTAACAATTGTGAAAAAGAAAAATATGAAAAAATAAAGAAAAAAAAGATCCCAAAAAGATCATATAGTGAAAATAACATACAGATATATATCTGCCAAATAATGAGACAATTAATCCCAAAAAGTCTATCTGTAAAACACTATATCCACGATGGTGTAGGAAAAGAAGGAAAACTTGTGGGAAAAAGCCTTCATCCACCAATAGGACACAAGAGGGTGATGTTGTAGTCTCCTTACCAGAAACATATGACCGCTATTAAGGCGGTCACTCCGGACACAGGGGTTGAGGGTCTCCCTATAGACCAGGCGGACAATCAGGTAGGCAGAGACTCAATCCAAACTCAGTATCTCAGGGAAATGTAAACACACGAGAGAGGCGCCATAGCATGATACTGTATATAAACAATTTAATAATCCAAAAGGTATTGCACTTACAGATATGAGGTAGTACTGGCACAGTGTGATTAATACAAATCACCAAGTGCAGCGTCCACACAAGGCTTCCTCTGCTAGTTCGCTCACCGTAGCCATCTGTCTCCGTAGAGAGAGGGTGTGATGACGTCAGAAATGCAGGCCATACCGTACGCGTTTCGTCACAGACGTCGTCTGGGGATTAGCCGCTGCATTCGTGTCATCACGCATGCCCTTATATGATCCCGCGGCACCATCTTAACTAAGGGCCTTAGTTAAGATGCTCTCACTGCTGTCAATCAAATCCAGTAACACGGGAGGCGCAGGGTGGGGCAGAGTCCCGCCTTCTGTGTCAATGGACGCAGCAGCAGGACTCAGGAGCGCGCCCGCATGAGTGCCCCCATGGAAAGAGGCTCTCAATGAGGGCACTCAAGAAAAGGAGGAGCCAGGAGTGCCGCGGGGGGCCCCAGAAAAGGAGGATTGGGACCACTCTGTGCAAAACCCTTGCACAGAGGAGGCAAGTATAACATCTTTGCCATTTTAAAAAAAACGAACCTTTAGAATCACTAACTGGTTCGTGGGAATATAGGGAGGCAGTGGGCTGTCATTTACCACTTTGTCTACGCCCTCTATAGTCACATGGGCTGCTCGGATGTGATAGGGAAGACGTGCTCAGCTGCAAAATCAGGGAAATGAAAAGGATACAGACAGACGGAGAACCGCAGGATCAACCAGGTTTTTTTTTTTTGCAGAAAACGTATCTCATAGTGACCGAGTATAAACAGCATGTAATACACCACAAGTCACAATGAGGGGATCAGAAGTCTTTCTATTTTATTATAGGTGTGCTCTCTCCAGCCAAAAGTTCAGGAAAGAAGCCAAAGGATTTATCTGTAAACAAGTCAAGTTGTGTTTCTGGACTTTTTTTGAAGCAGCCATTTATTTCCCTCTGCTCAATTGGTCTATACCAGGGGTCTCCAAACTTTCTAAACAAAGGGCCAGTCCTTCAGACTGTGTGTTAATGGGGGAATTGTGCAAATTTCTTTCCTGCAACAGAAATTCGCACAGTATATGGCCAGCCTTAGTGGTAGGAAAAGTGTCCCATTTTTGGTGTCCATGGGAGGAATAGTGTCTCTTATCAGTGAGAGTAGTACCCCAAGGGCCAGATATAAGCAAACAAAGGGCTTCATCTAGCCCACAGGCGGCAGTTTGGGACCACTGGTCTATACAAATGTAATTCAGTTAAAAAAAAATAATCTGAGGCTTTAAAGCAACAAAATTCGCCCACCAGCCTACTGATTGACAGTAAATAATCCCTGCTACACTTATGACATCATCACTCTGCTCTTACCTCCCATCAGCAAGCTTCCATAGTTAGACTGACAGCACTGTACAATTTAATAGATCATCAGCCAGGCCTCATAGTGCCAACACTCTCATGCTCAGTCCTAACACCTGCTGTGCGGAGGATTAATGGGAAAGAATATGCAGCTGCTCAGGTACTAATTCCTTTGTGTTTAAAAATACATTTCATTATTTTTTAATGATTTCATAGCTGCATGCAAGGGAAGCTGTCATGAGAGAAATATGTAGGTGGTGTTTGCTGCCATCTCCTGAAAATGCTGGGAGCCCGGCTGTCATGCAAATCTGTGGCTTCAATACTTTGTGACTAATGGACCCGAGACTGAGAAAAAGGAAAAGACTTTTCACAGACTTCCCATCGCTGCAAGATGGCACTGCGACTCAAAAGACTTAAAGTCAAAGTAGCATTTTCCAGGGGAGGACATTACAGGTTGCCCAAATATTTCTCTCATGGCAGGCGTGCTTTAACCACTTTCTTACTGGGCACTTTTACCCCCTTCCTGGCCAGGCCAATTTTCAGCTTTCAGCGCTGTGAATGACAATTGTGCAGCCATGCAACGCTGTACCCATATTAAATGTTTATAATTTTTTTCACGCAAAAAGAGCTTTCTTTTGACGCTATTTATTCAACACTGGTTTTTTTATTTTTTTGCTAAACAAACAAAAAAAATAAGTGTCGCACAAATATTCTGATTTTTCAAAAGAAAATAAATACCTTTTAAATTCGACCATGTATGGCCAGCCGAAAATCGGCCGAAGTTCAGTCATTTAGACAGTTTATTCGTTTTTCGGCCAGTTAATGGGCATAAAATCGATAATCGCTGGGACGTTTTTAAGCCCAAAAAAATAAAAAAGGACAAATTTTGAAATGTTCTGCCGAACAAACGATACATTAAAGGTTAATGTGTTTCCCATCCGAACTGTCTGTATATGTAAAAAGACGAAAAAAAAAGTATTCATTTATGTCCACTGAACAATTTATCGGTCATTACATGATGGCGTTATCGACACTATTAGGCTGCACTGATGGGCACCGATTATCAGGACACGGATGATCAGTGCCCTGAATATCAGTGTGGATGTCCCCTGTCACACTAGCCAGTTAGCAGCTCTCATCATGCAGCGACAGTGTGAGGAAAGGAATGCCGACAAACAGACAAAGTGTGTTTACATTGTGATCAGCTTTGATTGGACACAGCTGATCTTTTAGTAAAGAGCCGTTGTGATTGGCTCTTTTTACCCCAATCTGTGATTAGCTGTGTCCAAATGACATAGCGATCACAGAGTAGGCCAGCGCATGGTACAGTTCTGGGAGAAAGTTATACGATGCCCTCCCAGAACTGGGCGACCGCGCTGTAGTCGTCATTTGGCTAACGCGGTCAGCAAGTGGTTAAAGGACTAGTCTACCGGTGGTGGACTGTCTCTCACCATCATCACGCCCAGTGTAAAGCTATGGACCCTACAATGGTCTTTATGAGGTCAGAACATTAGGCCACTGAACATAGGGAAGAAGAGGACCAGTCTGTAAGCGTGGAGGATGGGGAAATTACATCTACTTTAACACATTCCCTAGACCTAAATGAGCCATCAACCCTACTGCAAGGGATCATTTTCTAGTTTCCTGGATTTGGACTTTAAATTGACACTAAACAAGATCTTAATTACAACAATAATCCATACACATCCATTGCCAATTGACCCGGGAATCTATTTTTCATTAAATTGTTTTACCTCATCACATCCTCCATGAGCTCCTGAGCCCCCTTCTTTTCCCCCTCACTTCTGTTTGAAATGAGCAGAGTCCCTAGTCCATCTCAGAAGTGAGAAAGAGAGGGTGGCTATGTTCCTACATACAATGGGACCATGAAGAACAAACAAAGCCGCCCTCTAACAGGAAGTTTGATCACAGAAGCAAAATTATAAACACTGTACCCAAATTAATATTTTATCATTTTTTTTTCACACAAATGGAGCCTTCTTTTGGTGGTATTTAATCAACACTGGGGTTTTTATTTTTTGCTAAAGAAACAAAAAAAAGATGGAAAATTTTGAAAAATACCTTGATCGCAACCAACGTCCCCCTGACAGCTGCTGGTGATTGGCTTTTTTTTCTCCTCACGCTATCAGCACAAGACCACCGCCCAGAGCATTGTGCCGCATTACAGGCCTCCTCAGTCCACCGCCCAGAGCATTGTGCCGCATTACAGGCCTCCTCAGACCACCGCCCAGAGCATTGTGCCGCATTACAGGCCTCCTCAGACCACCGCCCAGAGCATTGTGCCGCATTACAGGCCTCCTCAGACCACCGCCCAGAGCATTGTGCCGCATTACAGGCCTCCTCAGACCACCGCCCAGAGCATTGTGCCGCATTACAGGCCTCCTCAGACCACCGCCCAGAGCATTGTGCCGCATTACAGGCCTCCTCAGACCACCGCCCAGAGCATTGTGCCGCATTACAGGCCTCCTCAGACCACCGCCCAGAGCATTGTGCCGCATTACAGGCCTCCTCAGACCCTGCCCAGAGCATTGTGCCGCATTACAGGCCTCCTCAGACCACCGCCCAGAGCATTGTGCCGCATTACAGGCCTCCTCAGACCACCGCCCAGAGCATTGTGCCGCATTACAGGCCTCCTCAGACCACTGTCCAGAGCATTGTGCCGCATTACAGGCCTCCTCAGACCACCGCCCAGAGCATTGTGCCGCATTACAGGCCTCCTCAGACCACTGTCCAGAGCATTGTGCAGCATTACAGGCCTTTTCAGACCATCCAGAGCACTGTGCAGCCTAATGCCTTGTACACACGATCAGAATTTCTGATTAAAAAAAGTCAGACGGAATTTTTTCAATCGGATATTCCGACCGTGTGTGGGCCCAATTGGACTTTTTTAGAAATAGAACATGTTTTATTTTTTTTCCGATGGAAAAAAATCCAATCGGAAATTACGATCGTCTGTGTGGAACTCCGAAGGAGGAAAAAAACATGCATGCTCAGAATCAAGTCGACGCATGCTCTGAAGCATTGAACTTCATTTTTGCTCGTCGTAGTGTTTTACGTCACCGCGTTTTGGATGGTCAGAATTTAGTCTGACAGTGTGTATGCAAGACAGCTTGAACGGAATTTCGATGGAAAATTCCATCGGATTTTATCCCACCGGATATTCCGATCGTGTGTACAGGGCATTACAGGCCTTTTCCAACCATCCAGAGCACTGTGCAACATTACAGGCCTCCTCAGACCGTCAAGTGTGGCTAAATCTGTATCCTAATTTGTTCCAACCTTAAAAAGGGGTTGTGAACCCTCTAGGTTTTTCACCACCAATGCATTCATTGCATGGAGGAGAAAAACCTCCTCTAATGCTCCTGTAATGCTGCAGCACCCCCGAGCCCCCGTTTTACTTACCTGTACCCCCTCTCACACCGGGGACGAGCACACCTGCAAAAGGCTGTGTCTAGGGTCCTGATTGATAACAGCGCAGCCATTGGCTCCCGCTGCTGTTAATCAAATCCAATGATGCGGGCGCCAGGGTCAAGTCCTGCTTTCTGTGTGAATAGACACAGAAGGAGGACACGGAAGCGCACCTGCAGGGGTGTCCACGAAGGTGAGCGCTTCTCCGACGGGCACTCGAGGAGGAGCCAGGAGCACCGCTGAGGGACCCCAGAAGAGGAGGATCGGGGCCACTCTGCAAAACCCAACGGCACAGCGGAGGCAGGTATGACATGTTTGTTTTTAAAAACCCTGAAACTTTACAACCCCTTTAATACCATAAATAACATATTAGATTGCTTTACTCCAGGAGTATATAATGAGTTTGGAAATTTCTTTAAAAATGCTTAAATAATGCATTACAATTTAACTAAACCCATTAGACTTTAGTTGACTAAAATGATTTTAGTCGACCAATATGTACTGGAAATTGTAGCCAACTAAAATACGATGACTAAAACGGCACTAAAACTAAAATGGCATTTTAGTCAAAGACTGACTAAAACAATTGCAGATGACTAAAACTAAAATTACATTTTAGTCAAAGCACTAAAACCAAATCAAAATGTGATGCCAAAATGAACACTGCCCAGCGCATGCCGACGACTGGGCGATTTTCACAGTTGCCTGGTGTAAAAGAATCCATGAGCAAATATGAAACCCTGGTAGGCCACGGAGCGTCCTTCTAGTGTCATTATTAAGCTGCATTACAACAAACGACTTTTGAAAACTGTTTTGCGTTGCTATTATCTCACCGCCCAGAGCACCTGATTAGACAGGAAGCTGAAAGTATGAAGTATGTTTGGAGAAGTGAAATTTGCCGTGTTCCAGCAAGGTAACAGCCAGAGGCTGTCAACACACAGCACAGGGAACACAGGGAGGCGTGAGGCCTCGGCAAACCAGGGATGAGGGAGACGTACACACAGGAAGACTGCAGAACGAGCGAACATGTCAGAAAAACTACTATAACACAATGTGTATAGTATATGGAAAGATAAACCCCCTCACGCTTCCCAAATTCCACAAATCTCCCCATGCTGGAGCCTGTGAAAATCGCCATCTGTCTTCTGAATTGCTTTCCTCACCCATTCTTTACTCTGTGCTTTACCACTGAGGAAAACCTTTTCGTCCCCCCCCCCCCCCTTTTGCCGTGTCCCTTTGGGAAGATTTTTCTTTACTTCCCGTCTCCTGACTCAACAGGAAGTGAGAGATCTTTACAACAGAAGGGAAACAAAAGGCGAGTCGATTTTCAGAGGCATTTGACAGGAGGTGGCAATATGACCCCTCCTCATTGCCCGTTTTAACCCTGAAAATGCCAACCCACTACAGCACAATCCCTTGAACACAACCCATTCACGCAAAGCATTTATTGCGACATGTGCACAGCCCTGAGCGGCTGCATGCCCTTGCTTATGTGAGCAGTTGGGGAGTGGTAAAACCAACTCTTCTACCAACCCCCTGGATGTGAGTGAGACCCAGGCCCCTATTACACCTGAGTGATCTTCAATACTCAACACCAGATTTCCATGTTTGTCTATTATGACCAATCCAATCTGTCACAACGTTCAGAAAACATCTTTGGGGCATGATCGTGTAGTTTTGGCCTGAACAGGTTTAGACCCCATTAACACTTGTGCAACTTGTCCTGCGACATGGGACTGCAAAGTCGCATGACAAGGCGCACCCCATGATTTCCAATGAGTACCATTCATATCTAAACAACTTCAAAGTAATATATAGAAAGCCAAGTCGCACCAGAAGTCACACTGACATGCAGCTTTGAAATCGTGCGATTTTGATGTGAAATTGCACAATTTCAAAGTCGCATTCAGCGTGAACCAGGGCCACATCCAGCACTAAACCCATCAATATGACACGTGTGTGTGAATGATTTCAGCACGGATCCAGCATTGAGGTTACATTTCACAGGAATACATGAATGTCAGTCAATACCATGGGATTCCCCCCCCCCCGCCAATATGTTGAATAATAAAGTACATCCACAACCCTTTTTCCCCCCCCCCATTATGCCTCCCCGTATACCCCTTCTCACCCACAACGGCATCCAACAGTCCTGAATGACCAGGGACAGAAAGAATTGGCAATTATGCGACCATTGAAATGCATGTGAACACAACACAAAAGAAAATAACAAAAATATAAAAAATGCAAACATACATTCCAAACGCATATAACCACATGGGTTGTGTAAACAAGCTCTAAAGGCCTGCTTTATCTCCCTTCCACCTCTGAATGCCCAAGGGAAGGAGGTTCAACAATCATTGGATCACTGTCCCAGCTGTCACATGATCAGAAGCCAGTCCCTGATCTGTAATCTGAGCGGTCTTTGAGCTAGGAGAGCGCTCTCAGCACCTAAACATGGGCCGCCCAGTGACACATAAGTGCAGTATGTGGGCTTTAAAGCTCACCCCTTTTGCCTCTGCACATATGGGGTTAAGCACATCACGTTTCCTGTTGCAAAGTTTCTTACCAGTAGATCATGCCATGGACAGCACTTCCTGCTGGAGGCTGACAACGCTAAGCCACTGCCTTGTAATTAGCAGCAGGTTGTCAGCCTGCCTTGCAAGCTGCTTCACTTTACTGCAGCGCTGACTGTTGAGTCTGTGGGAGGCATGTGCGGACCAGATAGGCAGACCCAGTGAGGGAGATCACTCGGTGGGCTGACAACGCTATTCCTCATTACTTAGCGTTGGCAGCCTGTCATGTACACGCCTTCGCTTGGCTGCAGAGCTGACAATTTGGTCTGCAGAAGGCATGCATGGTCCCAGCTGAAGGAGATCACATGGCAGGATGACAACGCTGTTGCTTATGACAAGGCCACGGCTTAGTGTTGTCAGCCTACAACAGGAAGTACTGTCACTGGCGGGATCTAGAGGTAAAAGACATTAACAGAACCTGATTTTCTTAACTATAAACATATTCAAGGATATGTGATGGCATCAATTGGGGTTTTCATACAGCCCTTGCTCAGGGATCACCTGGGGCTGCTGGTCAGATCACACCGGTCATACATACTCCATGTACCAGGAATGAGATCACACCAGTCATACATGTACCAGGAATGAGATCACACATGCTCCATGTACCAGGAATGAGATCACACCGGTCATACATACTCCATGTACCAGGAATGAGATCACACCAGTCATACATACTCCATGTACCAGGAATGAGATCACACATGCTCCATGTACCAGGAATGAGATCACACCAGTCATACATACTCCATGTACCAGGAATGAGATCACACATGCTCCATGTACCAGGAATGAGATCACACCGGTCATACATGCTCCATGTACCAGGAATGAGATCACACCAGTCATACATACTCCATGTACCAGGAATGAGATCACACCAGTCATACATACTCCATGTACCAGGAATGAGATCACACATGCTCCATGTACCAGGAATGAGATCACACCGGTCATACATGCTCCATGTACCAGGAATGAGATCACACCAGTCATACATACTCCATGTACCAGGAATGAGATCACACCGGACATACATACTCCATGTACCAGGAATGAGATCACACAGGTCATACATGCTCCATGTACCAGGAATGAGATCACACCGGACATATATACTCCATGCTCCATGTACCAGGAATGAGATCACACCAGTCATACATACTCCATGTACCAGGAATGAGATCACACCAGTCATACATACTCCATGTACCAGGAATGAGATCACACATGCTCAATGTACCAGGAATGAGATCACACCGGTCATACATGCTCCATGTACCAGGAATGAAATCACACCGGTCATACATGCTCCATGTACCAGGAATGAAATCACACCGGTCATACATGCTCCATGTACCAGGAATGAAATCACACCGGTCATACATGCTCCATGTACCAGGAATGAAATCACACCGGACATACATACTCCATGTACCAGGAATGAGATCACACCGGTCATACATACTCCATGTACTAGGAATGAGATCACACCGGTCATACATACTCCATGTACCAGAAATGAGATCACACCGGTCATACATACTCCATGTACCAGAAATGAGATCACACCGGGCATACATGCTCCATGTACCAGGAATGAGATCCCACCGGTCATACATACTCCATGTACCAGGAATGAGATCCCACCGGTCATACATGCTCCATGTACCAGGAATGAGATCCCACCGGTCATACATACTCCATGTACCAGGAATGACATGGAGGAGACATTGTGAGCCTTGTGCATTGTATGGCACCAGCTGGACACACACATCAGCCCTCTATATATAGATATATGTACAGTATATGATTGTATAGTGGAGGATGGTGCCACTGGGCTCTGTCAGCCCCTCTTCTCCTCCTCCATCCCCCAGGTATCCCTCCTCCACCCTCGGGTGTACATTCTTTCCCCCCACTCTCAGCCCCGCCCATCCTCACCTCTCTTGTTCAGGTCATATCCCACCAGCAGGAAGTAATCTGCCAATCTCGCCATGTCCCCGTTCCCCGGGCCGCTCTCTCAACCCCGGACTCCTCCCGCCGCCGCCATCTTTCCTGCCAGCACCGGCCCGGTATTGCGCATGCACGAATCAGGACTGACCGGGTGGGGTCTACTGGCGTGACGTGAGGGGGGCGGACCGGGGTCAGGAGGAGGGCGTAGAACGTGACGTCAATGGTGAGGACTTCCCCGAACATGTACTTAGAGACGGCAGTAAGGCGGGGCTAGCAAAAGAATGGGGTGGGGGAGGGCGCGCAATAAGCTAATTAAGGGGCGTGGCCGTTTCTGGGCGCTGTCATGTGCGAGCCGCTGCTTCGGTAACAGAGTGGCCAGTGTTATTGGGCGGGGCTTAGGGACGGTGACGTGTGAGATGATAAGAGGGGCTGCCAAGTGTCAGGGGCCAGCTTGCTCGTCAGTGCTGAGATTTTCCGGAAATCGCCGACTGAGCATTGCAATAGGAAACAGTTTCCGTGTTGAGTGCATGCATGTTCTGTAATGTGTACATGTAACACACAGGGGGGGCTACTGATCAATCTTTGCTCTTGGCATTCACAGAACTTTCAATTATTAAAAAATAGGTGAATCTTGGATGAAAGTTGCATTGGGCAACTGAGCTGCTGTGCATAGAAATGAGTGAAATGTAATTTTGATAGTTCAATAAAGTTATAGGAGAAAAAAGTAGACTGTGCAATGCGTTGGCCTCAAACGCAGGGGCATAGCTATGCGTAAATCTCTGCGAAGGAACATCTTTTCATATAGGGACTGCATAGGCATAGTTCCTAACTGTCCCTGATTTGGCGGGACTGTCCCTGATTTCGAGAGACTATCCCTGATTTGGAGGGACTGTCCCTGATTTTGCGGGACTGTCCCTGATTTCGAGAGACTATCCCTGATTTGGCAGGACTGTCCCTGATTTGGCGGGACTGTCCCTGATTTGGAGGGACTGTCCCTGATTTCGAGAGACTATCCCTGATTTGGCAGGACTGTCCCTGATTTGGCGGGACTGTCCCTGATTTCGAGGGACTGTCCCTGATTTCGAGGTACTGTTTCTGATTTGGTGGGACTGCCCCTGATTTTGAGGGACTGTTCCTGATTTGGAACAAAGTCCCTCTGTCCCTCTGATCTATATGGTTGGATATAACATGCACTATTTATCTTTCAAAAAGTGTTCCCCAGTGCCAGTGGCGGCTGGTGCTCAAAATTTTTTGAGGGGCGCACACAAACGAAAAAAAAAACAATTGCAGCCTCACTGTGCCCATCAAACGCAGCTACTGTGCCCATCAATTGCAACCACTGTGCCCATCAAAGGCAGCCACTGTGTCCATCAAATGCAGCCACTGTGCCCATCAGTTGTCACCACTGTGCCATCAATTGTCGCAACTGTGCCATCAATTGTCGCCACTGTGCCATGCCATCAAATGCAGCCACTGTGCCATGCCATCAAACGCAGCCACTGTGCCATCAATTGTTACCACTGTGCCATCAATTGTCACCACTGTCCCCAGCAATTGTCACCACTATGCCATGCCATCAAACACAGCCACTGTGCCATCAATTGTCACCACTGTGCCATCAATTGTCACCACTGTGCCCAGCAATTGTCGCCACTGTGCCCAGCAATTGTCGCCACTGTGCCATCAATTGTCACTACTGTGCCATCAATTGTCGCCACTGTGCCCAACAATTGTCGCCACCGTGCCCAGCAATTGTAGCCACTGTGCCCATTATTTTTTGCCACTGTGCCCAGCAATTGTAGCCACTGTGCCCAGCAATTGTCACCACTGTGCCATCAATTGTCACCAATGTGCCCAGCAATTGTTGCCACTGTGCCCAGCAATTGTCGCCACTGTGCCTATCAATTGTCGCCACTGTGCCATCAATTGTCGCCACTGTGCCCAGCAATTGTAGCCACTGTGCCCATCAATTTTCGCCACTGTGCCCAGCAATTGTAGCCACTGTGCACAGCAATTGTAGCCACTGTGCCCATCAATTGTCGCCACTGTGCCCATCAATTTTCGCCACTGGGGGCCGGCCATCTGAATAGTCGGCGGCAGCAGCAATACATAGATTCATGCAATGCATGAATCTATGTATTGTTAACAGTTACAGTGGCGGTGCGAGAGCGAGAGGGGGCGGTGCGAGAGCGAGAGGGGGCGGTGCGAGAGCGAGAGGGGGCGGCGCTCCCGCGCCCTCTATGGACGCACCGCCACTGCCCAGTGCTAAACCTCTCATCCAAGGTGCTGCATTTATACATTTCCAAAGCCACTAGAGCTAAGGAATAGTAATAGTAAAAATCAACACTTGTGGGTTTAACGACTAATCATATTTTTTCTATAACTTCCCCCTTAAGGGGGTGTGGCCTATGCCCACATGCTTTTACTAATAGGTGTCCCTTGTTCCCATCTCAAAATGTTGGGAGGTATGGCAGAGGTGATCCATGCATCCATGTGCCGGCTGTCCCATTCATGTGACAGGGATGCAGCAGCTGTATGGACACAGCCACTGGTCACCGTGTGATCTCACTGCAGATGTATGTCCCCTAACACACAGTGTGGCCCTAATGTGAATTTCACCACCTCCTCCCGTCCCTCACACTGACAAACACTAAGGGCCAGATCCTCAAAAGGGATACGCCGTCGTATCCCTGGTTCTAACTTTGGAACTGATCCACAGAATCAGTTTTCCATAGTTAGGCAGAAGATCCGACATGTGTAAGGGACTTACACTGTCAGATCTTAGGATGCAGTACCGCATCCGCCGCTGGGGGCATTTCGAGTCGAAATGCCGCTTCGGGTATGCAAATTAGCACTTACGGCGATCCACAAAGCTTTTCAGCTTCGTTTTTTCGCCGTAAGTTTTAGTTTGCAAGTGTAAAATTAGGGCTGCTTTTACAAAGTGTAAAGTTAGTAACACCATGTAAAAGCACATTCAAGCGAGCGCGTCATAGAGGTGACGGGGATCCGACTTGGATTCCCGCCAATTCTAGCGTCGGCATTTGGTATGCATTCCTGAGGGAGAACTCTACGGCAATTTGTAAAATCAAAACCGGCATGGGTTCCCCCCCAGGAGCATACCAGGCCCTTAGGTCTGGTATGGGTTGTAAAGAGACCCCCCCTACGCCGAAAAAGTCCCCCTACAATCCATACCAGACCCGTATCCAAAGCACGCTACCCGGCCGGCCAGGAATGGGAGTGGGGACGAGCGAGCGCCCCCCCCCCTCCTGAGCCGTACCAGGCCGCATGCCCTCAACATGGGGGGGTTGGGTGCTCTGGGGCAGGGGGGCGCACTGCGGGCCCCCCCACCCCAGAGCACCCTGTCCCCATGTTGATGAGGACAGGACCTCTTCCCGACAACCCTGGCCATTGGTTGTCGGGGTCTGCGGGCGGGGGCTTATCGGAATCTGGGAGTCCCCTCAAATAAGGGGGCCCCCAGATACCGGCCCCCCACCCTAAGTGAATGGATATGGGGTACATCGTACCCCTACCCATTCACCTGGAGGCAAAGTGATAGTTATTAAACACACGACACAAGGGTTTTTAAAATCATTTATTAGTCTGCTCCGGAGGCCCCCCCTGTCTTCTTTAGCTCTAATACCAGGGGGGGCTTCTTCTTCCGCTCTCCGGGGGTCTTCTCCGCTCTCCGGGGGTCTTCTCCGCTCTCCGGGGGGTCTTCTCCGCTCTCCGGGGGTCTTCTTCTATCTTCGCCGCTCTCCACTGTTGACTCGGCGCACCCCGGTTCTTCTCCAGGTGTCCGGTGCCTTCTCCTTCAGCGCTCTTCTGTGACGTCATCTTCTTCTCTTCTTCTCCCTTCTTCCGATGTTGACCCGACGCCTCTTCTCGCTGCAATGACGGAAGCGCGGCTTGCATCCGATTTATATAGGCCTCACAGTCCCATCATGCTCCGGTAGGTACCCACGATGTACCCCATATCCATTCACTTAGGGTGGGGGGCCGGTATCTGGGGGCCCCCTTATTTGAGGGGAGTGCCAGATTCCGATAAGCCCCCGCCCGCAGACCCCGACAACCAACGGCCAGGGTTGTCGGGAAGAGGTCCTGTCCTCATCAACATGGGGACAGGGTGCTCTGGGGTGGGGGGGCCCGCAGTGCGCCCCCCTGCCCCAGAGCACCCAACCCCCCCATGTTGAGGGCATGCGGCCTGGTACGGCTCAGGAGGGGGGGGCGCTCGCTCGTCCCCACTCCCATTCCTGGCCGGCCGGGTAGCGTGCTTTGGATACGGGTCTGGTATGGATTGTAGGGGGATCCCCTACGCCGATTTTTCGGCGTAGGGGGGGTCTCCTTACAACCCATACCAGACCTAAGGGCCTGGTATGCTCCTGGGGGGGAACCCATGCCGTTTTTTTATTTGAAAATTGGCATGGAGTTCTCCCTCTCAGGAATGCATGCCGAGCGACGCTGTCAATTTTTTTTTTTTCCGACGCAACTTTTTTTTACCCGGCGCGATCCACAAAACTCGGCGTAACGTAACTTCACGCATGCGCAGTACGGCCGGCGCGGGAGCGCGCCTAATTTAAATGGGAATCACCCCCTGATGAAGAGGAACGCCTTACGCCGGCCGGATTTAAGTTACATAGCCTGAAATTTCTAGGTAAGTGCTTTGTGGATCAGGCACTTAGGTAGAAATTTTAAGGCAGTGTAACTTAAATGGGATTTTTTAAGTTGCGCCGGCTTTTTGTGGATATGCCCCTAAGTCAGTGTTTCTCAATTCCAGTCCTCAGGCCCCCCCAACAGGTCAGGTTTTCAGGATTTCCCTCAGATGAAAAGGCTGTGGTGATTACTAAGGCAGTGAAACTGATCAAATCACCTGTGCAAAATAATGGAAATCCTGAAAACCTGACCTGTTGGGGGGGCCTGAGGACTGGAATTGAGAAACACTGCCCTAAGTTTACAATTCCAAATCAAAAATTTTGAGTTCCAAATTCCGAATCTCTTAGTTCCAAGTTCTGAATTCTGAGTTTCAAATTCCAAATTCTGAGCTCCTGAGGGGGAAGTCCAAGACGACCAGGTACTCCACATCATTTCTGCGTTTGGAAACATTTCTACATGTGCATTTACATGCGTTTTTAATACATTCCAGTATGTTTTTGATGCTTTTCCCCCTTTTTTCTCTTCATCTTTATTTCAGACATGTGTGTTCCAGTGCTATTCTTCTATGTTTATATGCATTCTGGTACATTTCCCATGCAATAGGCCACGTTCCAGTTACGTTCCATGCAGAAATAAATCAGTCAGTTCTACTTTGGTTGATTGCACTGGAACGCACTACACTTGGTGTAAACTAGGGCCACTGGAATACATAGAAAACACTGTGCATGCCTTTTCGATGCAGATTAAAAACAGACTCGACTGCATCTGGTGTGAACTAGTCCTTAAAGTGGAACTAAAAGGACACATACTCACCTAAGTTCCAATGGTCCAACATTCCAAATTCCAAGTTCCAATTTTCTAATTCCAAATTCCGAGTACTGAATTCCAAATTCTAAGCTCTGAGTTTCAATTTCCGAATTCCAAATTCCCAATTTCAAGTTCCAAATTCTGAATTCAAAGTTGGGGCCAGATTCTCAAAGGCGTTACGACGGCGCAAAGCCATTTGCGCCGTCGTAAGTCCTAATCTGGCCCGGCCTATCTATGCGACTGATTCTTAGAATCAGTTACGCATAGATATCCCTTAGATCTGACAACCGTAAGGCTCTTACGCTATCAGATCTTAAATGCATTTTTTTTCCCGCCGCTAGGTGTCGCCGACGTCGTTTTCCCCGTCGCTTATGTAAATGAGCAATTTACGACGATTCCCGAATGTATGCGCGAACGACGCAGAGAATTTACGACGTTTACGTAAGCGTAAACTTGCCCCTGCTAATATGAGGGGCAAGTTTACGTAGGTCCGTAGTATGCCATGTTAAGTATGGCGTTGGGTCAGCATCCGCTTGTTCCGTCGGTTACGTCGTTTTCCTAAGTCGTCCGCGAATACGACTTTATGTCAATGACGCCCACGTCGGCGTCATTGACGTTTTCCGTCGAGAACTGGAGCATGCGCACTGGGCTATTTTAAGCCCGGCGCATGAGCAGTTTGATCGGCGCGGGGGCGCGCTTAATTTAAATACAAGCCGCCTCCTTTGAATTACGCGGCCTTACGCCGGGCCAATTACACAACGCCGACGCAAATTACGGAGCAAGTGCTTGGAGAATACGGCACTTGCTCCAGTAAGTTGCGGCGGCGTAGTGTAAATGGCTTACGCTACGCCGCCGCAGATTCTACAAGAATCTGGCCCCATGTTTTTAGTTCTGAGTTCCAAATTCTAAACTGCAAGTTACTAACTCCGAATCCCAATTTCAGAATTCCAAATTCCTAGTTCTGAGTTTCAATTTCCGAATTACAAATTTCCAATTTCAAATTCCAAGTTTCAATTTACAATTTCTGATTTCCAAATTCTGAATTCAAAATTCCAAGTTCCAGATTAAAAATTCAAAATTTGGAGTTCCAATATCCTAGTTCAGAATTACAAATTCTGAGTAACAATTCCAAGTTCTCCAAACATAAACATCGACCACCGAGTGACGTACTATATGTGTGTGGCATGTATACATTACAGACCCCTCTTTTGCCGGTGCAATCGTAAATGGGTTAAAATTGAATTCCAGGAGTTATTTGTATTGCATACTTACATTGGTCCCGCTTGGTACAACGTATGTATGTATTACCAGAGGCGTAACTAGAACCTTCAGGACCTCGGTGCAAGAAACCATGAAGAAACACAGCTCAGAGCCCTGCTTCAAGCTACTTTGTCTACTTTGAACTGGGATGCTCAGACAGAGCAGAGCGTGCCTTGGCATGCCGTCAAGGTGGGCAGAAGCTTGCTCAGTGTGGAGCTGGAAGAGAGGGTCCCGGGGGCAGCAGAGGGAAGCTGGATAGGAGGGGTGACGGGGCGGTAACATATAGAGGAATCGATACCCGTCTCCTGCAGCCACTGAATGCCTGCCAGGGGGAAAGGAGAGGCGGGCATTCAGCGGCTGCAGGAGGAGGAGTTTGGTTCCGCTATTTGCTGCCTCTCCTGTCCAGCTGTACAGGGGGGCCTTACGGGCACCCCTGGAGCATGGGGCCAAGTCACAAGTGTGACCCCTGTGACTCCTGTAGCTACGCCCCTTTGCATTACTCAAAACCCCTGGGCCTTTAGGAGAGATGGAAATCACTGTAGTTGTCAGTGCTACTACAGTGATAGCTGCAATCTTCCAAGTTCTGCTCGAGTTCTGTGCGAGCCACTTCCCCTTTAAACACTGAACACAGGGGGGCGCTCACTCTGCACAGCCACCATTCATAGAACCTCTTGTATTTTTCAATTTACAAGGAATTCTTTGATTGGATGAGTAAGAGACTGTGAAGTAACTGCCCATCCTACAAACTTTGTCCAAACAGAGAATACTTTGCATTTATTAAAATAAATACAAGGTTAGTGAGCGACCCCTGTGGTCAGTTGGAGCCGCTCAGCACAGGACCTGAAAGATTTGGGCTATTACTATAGTAATGCCGAGTGCCGACTACTACAGTGAATTCTAGCTTTCCCAGCGGCCCATTAGATCTGAGGCCTCGTACACACGTCCGAGGAACTCGACGGGCAAAACACATCGTTTTTCTCTTCGAGTTCCTTGTGAAGCCGCCGAGGATCTCGGCGAGCCGAAATTTCCCATTGAACAACGAGGAAATAGAGAACATGTTCTCTATTTCCTCGCCGAGATCCTCGT
This sequence comes from Rana temporaria, assembly GCF_905171775.1. Taxonomy (NCBI): domain Eukaryota; kingdom Metazoa; phylum Chordata; class Amphibia; order Anura; family Ranidae; genus Rana; species Rana temporaria. The sequence continues at coordinate 105,434,663 of NC_053491.1, read as the reverse complement.
CGGCTTCCTCGGCCAAAAGTGCACACCCGCCCGGGTTTCTCGGCAGAATTCAGCTCCGATCGAGTTTCTGGCTGAATTCTGCCGAGAAACTCGGTCGTGTGTACGGGGCCTGAGACATGCATACTTATATTATGCCAAGCTGGACCAATATAAACATACCTCCCAACTGTCCCTGCTTTCGAAGGACTGTCTCTGATTTGAAGCAATGTCCCTCTGTCCCTTTCTTCCCCTCATTTGTCCCTCATTTTGGTCTGATCTATATAGTTGTATATAAAATGCACTTTTAATCTTTCAAAAAGTGTTTCCCGTGCTAAATCTTCCACCTAGTTTCTAAATTGCGGCATTTGTAAATTTTAAAAGCCAATATAAAGGAAAAGTAGTGTTAAAAAAAGCATTTAATCAACCTTTTTTTGGGGGTTTATTCTCCTTTAACCACTTCAGCTGGTCAATGACCGGCCAACTTTTTGCGATTCGGCACTGCGTCACTTTAACTGACAATTGCGTGGTCGTGCAACGTGGCTCCCAAATGAAATTGGCGTCCTTTTTTCCCCACAAATAGAGCTTTCTTTTGGTGGTATTTTATCACCTCTGCGGTTTTTATTTTTTGCGCTATAAACAAAAATAGTATTTTTAAATTTTTGCTGTAATAAATATCCCCTAAAAAAAAAAAAAAAAAAAATTTCCTCAGTTTAGGACGATACGTATTCTTCTACATATTTTTCATAAAAAAAAAAATCGCAATAAGCATTTATTGATTGGTTTGCGCAAAAATTATAGCGTCTACAAAATAGGGGATAGTTTTATGGCATTTTTATTAATATTTTTTTTTTACTAGTAATGGCGACGATCAGTGATTTTTATCGGTACTGCGACCTTATGGCGGACACTTCGGACACTTTTGACACATTTTGGGACCATTGGCATTTTTATAGCGATCAGTGCTATAAAAATGCATTGATTACTGTAAAAATGCCACTGGCCGGGAAGGGGTTAACACTAGGGGGCGAGGAAGGGGTTAAATATGTTCCCTGTGTGTGTTCTAACTGAAGGGGTGGTGGGACTGACTAGGGGAAATGACAGATCGCTGTTCATACATTGTATGAGCATGCGATCAGTCATTTCTACCGCTGACAGGACCGGGAGCTGTGTGTTTACACACACAGCTCCCAGTTCTCGCTCTGTAACGAGCGATTGCGGGGTGCGCGGCGGTGATCGCGACCGGCGGGCACACGCGTCGGCACCAAGGGTGAGCAGGGGGCGCGCACGCGCCCCTATTGGCTGCAATGCGAAATGACGTATAGCTACGTGATCTCGCGCAGCCGAGCCGACCTGCCGCCATATAACTGAGTCGGCTGTTCGGCTAGTGGTTAAAGGGGTTGTAAAGATACAATTTTTTTTGCCTAAATAGCTTCCTTTACCTCAGTGCAGTCCTCCTCCACTTACCTCATCCTTCGATTTTGCTTTTAAATGTCCTTATCTCTTCTGAGAAATCCTCACTTCCTGTTCTTCTGTCTGTGAAGCCCACACGATCGGATATCTGATGGAATCTAATCCGATGGATTTTTTCGTTGAATATCCGATGAAGCTGACTTTTATCAGTCTTGCCTACACACCATCAGTCAAAAATCGGACCGTGTCCAACGCGGTGACGTAAAACACTACGACATGCTGAGAAAAATTAAGTTCAATGCTTCCGAGCATGCGTCGACTTGATTCTGAGCATGCTTTGATTTTTGACCGATGGACTTCCACACAGACGATCGTTTTTTTCTATCGTTTTTTTATCCATAGGAAAATTTTAAAACATGTTCTATTTTTTTTCACCTATGGAAAACAAACCGATGGGGCCCACACACGATAGGTTTGTCCGATGAAAACGGTCCACCGGTCTGTTTTCATCAGAGAAACTGATTGTGTGTACAGGGCTTAACTCCACACAGTAATGCAAGGCTTTCTCCCTGGTGTGGAGTGTCGTGCTCACCCCCTCTCTTGGACTACAAGAGAGTCAGGACGCCCACTAACACACAGCTCCTTTCCCTATCTGCAACGTAGAGAGCTTCCTGACTCTCCTGCAGTCCAAGGGAGGGGGCGAGCACGACACTCCACACCAGGGAGAAAGCCTTGCATTACTGTGTGGAGTTACAGACAGAAGAACTGGAAGTGAGGATTTCTCAGAAGAAATAAGGACATTTAAAAGCAAAATCGAAGGATGAGGTAAAGTGAAGGAGGACTGCACTAAGATACAGGAAGCTACCTTTACAACCCCTTTAAAGGGGTGTGGCTGGGGGGGTGCTCTATGCCTACATACATTTGCTAGTAGGTTTCCCTCAATCCAATCTCAAAATGTTGGGAGGTATGTATAAGTATGCGATAAGAATTCTTCCTGGAGTTCAGCTAAATCCTTGTGACAATGTCACGTGTAGCTGCATGTCCTTGTGAAGCGTTTACAGTGTGACCAAAGCATGCATATTCCATGGCTATGTACACAGGGTGCCCTGACGTGGGAATGGCTGCCAGGAGTCCTCACTTCCAGTGACAGCCTCGGCTTGCTAGAAATTTCTCTGGAGAATGCAGTCACAAAATATCGGGTTTATATGATATTTTATCTTACTGTCTAAATATGTACTGACGAAGTAAATAGAATTTTTTATAGTCCAGCACACCCTGATGATGGCATTCGGTCCATCGGAACTGTAATGTGCTTAAAGGGTCACTAAAGGAAAACATTTTTTTTGCTGAAATGACTGTTTATTGGGTATCATAAAAGTTAACTGATTCCTTTTAAAAATGATTAAAAATTGAATTTAATCTATCATATAATGTTCCTCTAGTTCCACTTTCGGTTTTAAAGGTACATACATGAAGTTCCGGGTGAGAGGTGAGTCGGGAAGACTCACAGAACAAAAACAAACAAATCCAGGGTAGTGTTTTGTTTTTAAAATGAATCTGGTTGGTTCTGAGGAGTTTTAGACACACAGTAATGACAGCTTAGACCACCGTGAAAATCTCCCAGCACGATGGTTATAAGGAAACAGGCAACCAGGAAGTGTGGAGATCACAGCAGAATTACAGCTACTTCAAAGCAAAAACGAACAATGAGGACATGAAACCAGTACTGCAATAAGGTAAAGGAAGCTATTTAGCTAAAAAAAAAAATCCTTTAGTGACCCTTTAATATGTTTACATACAAGGTAGTTCTGGAAGTATTGTAACCACCTAATCTCTGGAAGGGTTTACCCCCTTTATGACCAGGCCATTTTTTGCTATTCAGCACTGCGCTAATTTAACTGACAATTGCGAGGTCATACGACACTGTAAGCAAATTAAATTGAAATCATTTTTTTCACACAAACATAGCTTTTTTTTTGGTGGTATTTGATCATCACTGGGTTTTTATTTTGTATTATATAAACAAAAAAAGACTGATAATTAAATACAGTTGTGCTCATAAGTTTACATACCCTGGCAGAATTTATGATTTCTTGTCCATTTTTCAGAGAATATGAATGATAACACAAAAACATTTCTTTCACTCATGGTTAGTGTTTGGCTGAAGCCATTTATTACCAATCAACTGTGTTTTCTCTTTTTAAGTCATGATGACAACAGAAACGACCCTAATCACCCTGATCAAAAGTTTACATACCCTGTTGATTTTGGCCTGATAACATGCACACAAGTTGACGCAAAGGAGTTTGAATGGCTATTAAAGGTAACCATCCTCACCTGTGATCTGTTTGATTGTAATTAATGTGTTTATAAAAGGTCAATGAGTTTCTGGACTCCTGACAGACCCTTGCATCTTTCATCCAGTGCTGCACTGATGTTTCAGGATTCTGAGTCATGGGGAAAGCAAAATAATTGTCAAAGGATCTAAGGTGAACAAAAGCTGCACTGCAGTGAGATGTAATAATAATATCATGCAGACATGCTGTATTATATCACGACTCACTGGATGGCACTGCATATGCTTTGAATGGCAGCAAATCATGACACCCTACTACACATGCATGAGATTTTTCACCTGGGGGAGATTGCTATTAAATTTTCTTTAGATTTACCTTCAACTATGTAGTGCAAGGGCCTGCCTGTCTGCATACACATTGAAAGTGTTTAGGTTTGACCTCACATTACATGGTTTTGGTAAATCTAAAAGAAAATTGAATAAGAAAATTGTATAATGTATGGCCAGCCTAAAGCCTCGTACACACGGTCGGACTTTTTGCCAGCAAACTTCAAAATGAGCAAGTTTTCAAAAAAAAATCCATCTCCATCGAACAAACTTTTTCTGTTTTCATCTGGTGCAAAACTCCGATCATGTGTACAGAAATCCATCGGACTTTTGTCCAAAGTACAAACACACATGCCCAGAACCAATGTTAAAATCAACTAACAATAGCAGAAGTTGACCAAAGGGTGGTGGTAAAGAGCAGAAAAATCATGTGATGTTGGGAAAGTTTTAGGAAAGTTTGCAGAAAAGTCCTGCCGTGTGTATGCTATGGGTGTGCTCTGCCAACTCCCTTCAGACAAAAATCCACGAAAAAGTTAGTTTGAAGTCCGATCGTGTGTATGAGGCTTAAGAGATAAATTATTCTCACCTAAGCAAGGAATAAGGAAGTACTTCCAACCTCCAAATTGCAAATGTGTATAGGGAGGAATGGGGTGGAAGAATATTGGGTGTTCAATGTGAGTGAAGGTTTGCTTTAAGGCCGGGTTCACACTATTGCGAATTGGATGCAGTTTCGCCGCATCCAATTCGCAATAGCAGTAGAATGTGCGTCTTTTGGTCCATTTCAGGTCCGAATTCAGCCCAAAATTCGGGCTGACATCGGACCTAAAACTGTGAACAGCGACGCACAGGACCCCTGCTGTGAGCCGCATCGGCACGCAGTGTGAACCAAGCCTGATGCCATGTACACACAAGCCAAATTTCCACAAGAAAAAGTCTGATGTAAGCTTTTCATCGGAAATTCCAACCGTGTGTATGGTCCATCAGACTTTTGCTGTCAGAATTTCCGCCAGCAAAAGTTTGAGAGCAAGGTCTCAATTTTTCCTATTGGAAAATCCGTTCTTCTGTATGGAATTCCGATGGGGAAAAAAACATGCATGCTCGGAAACAATTCGAAGCATGCTCAAAAGCAGTGAACTTATTTTTCTTGCCTCGTCGTAGTGTTGTTGTGTTCTTAACGCTCAAAAGTTCTGAGAACTTTGGTGTGACCGTGTGTATGCAAGCCGAGCTTGAGAGGAATTCCGTCGGAAAAAACATCCAACTTTTTTCCAACGGAAATTCCGCTCATGTGTATAGGGCATTAAAGGGGTTGTAAAGGTAAAAAAAAAAAAAATTCTTGACGTGATACTTGTCAACCCTGCCTTGCATACACACGATCGTGAAAAAAAAATGCTCGAGAAAAGTGCGGTGACGTACAACACGTACAGTTCCGTTCGAATAACGCCACCCTTTGGGCTGATTATGCAAATTTCCTTTCTCATAACTTGCTTCTGAGCATGCACATTTTTTCCCCGTCGTTAAAGCGTACACACGACCGTTTTTCACGATGATAAAAACGACAAAGTGAAAAACGATGAGAAAAAATAGAGCAGGTTCTAAATTTTTAATGGCCGTTTGTCTCTGGAGCCTACACACGATCATTTTTAATGACCAATTTAAAAAATTGCATTTTTCTCGTCATGAAAAACGGTCGTGTGTACGAGGCCTAATGCCCCGTACACACCATCACTTTATGTGATGAAAAAAACCGAAATTTTCTGTGAAGTAAAAAATGACGTTTTTGAAACTTCAATTTTCAAAGACGAAGTTGCCTACACACCATCGTTTTTCTCACAATGTTCTAGCAAAGCGAGGTTACGTTCTCACCACTTTTTCCATTGAAGCTCGCTTCATAAGTAGCTTCTGGGCATGCACGGGTGAAAAAACGTTGTTTTAAACAACGTTTTTTACTACACACGGTCAATTTCTGTGAAGTAAAAAATGATGTTTTGAAAAACAACACATAAAATTGAAGCATGCTTCAATTTTTTTTGGTCGTTTTTTACAAGACATAAAATGACGTTTTCCCCCACACACGGTCAATTAAAGTGACGTTTTTAAAAACGTCGTTTTTTTTCATCACATAAAGTGATGGTGTGTACGGGGCATTAGAGTTACAAGGTCACAGGTGTGAATGAGGAACAGGTGTGTTAAATTTGTTATCGCTCTCACTCTCTCATACTGGTCACTGGAAGTTCAACATGGCACCTCATAGCAAAGAACTCTCTGAGGATCTGAAAAAAAGAATTGTTGTTCTACATAAAGATGGCATAGGCTAGAAGAAGACCTTGAGACTGATCTGCAGCACGGTGGCCAAGACCATACAGCAGTTTAACAGGAGGTTGTCTTTGGGAAATAGACATATGAGTGCTGCCAGCATTCCTGCACTGGTTGAAGGGGAAGGGGGGGTCAGCCTGTTAGTGCTCAGATCATACGCCGCTCACTGCATCAAATTGGCATGCATGGCTGTCATCCCAGATGTGTAACTGCCCTAAAACCACTGTGAAGAGTGGAACAGGCTCTCCTCGTGGACACAGATAATCAAAGCTGGTGAGCATAAACAATTCATCAGATGAGTAGCCAAATGGAGGGGATCTTGTCCACACTATACACGGTACTTATATACGATCTCTGTAAGTATGGTGTGCTATAGAAGATGTCACCCAGGAGTGCCTTCACCAATGGGCAGGGGGAAAAATGAATACTCTTACCCTCCAGAGTGGATCCAGCTCACCATACGGCGGTGGATCACCAGTGCTTTAGTCACACCAAGAATGGATCTGTAGGACACCTCCTTCCTCCACTGGAAAAGCGAACTTGTGTGTCAAAACAACTCCTGCAGCATCCGAATCGGGTATATGGCTACCGAGGTGTATCTAGCTAGGATTCCGTCAGACTTGAAGGGCATATAGAAGGAACAAAAAAGCCTCCACATAGTGTAAATCCAAAAAACTGGCAAGCTTTATTCTAAAATTTGCCAAACAAAAACTCCAAAAAGAAAACAATGTAATTAAAAATAATACAAAGGTAAAAAATGTATAAAAATATGTCCAAAAATGTACACAGAGCAGAGAGGGTAAATGTTGCGTGGTATAGGCAGCTGGAGCTGGCGTACAAAGCTGACGCGTTTCGTCTAAATATATATCAACTGGGGTGTATGCCAGCCCACTGCCTCCATGCCTAAATAGGGGAACTGTTACTGTATGTGTGTCCCACCGTCCAGTGCATTTCCGGGATCACTTCCGCGATGGGCACATGTGATGCAACCAAGTGGGTGTCATCTCTAGTGCTCAGTGGCCAATCCTGTTGTCCATGGTGTATAGGAACCCGAGAACAACAAAGGCGATTGGGCCACGGACTGGGATGCTGTGATGGCCGCGCCCCCAAAAAGGTAAGCTACGTGCATCTTACACACGTGTCCGCCACAAAGATGCGTGGTGCAGTATGGAACCTGTAGTCAGGACTTAAAACACCATGGAGGTCAACTGTTGGCGTCGCGCACACGTGACCGCCAGGTGTAAACGCGGTGCAGGATGGGACATGCAGAAAAATCATACTAGCAAGCCAGATATGAAAATGAATCGCCAATGCGTTCGTCCATAAGGCTTATAACATATATTCTATATATATAAGCAGGAGTCATCCCTCAGCTCTGAAAGCATTGCTGCTGATTTTAAATATATGTATGGTTGTTAACTAAATAAAAAGTACAACAATAAACTGTCATAAACGGCCACGTATGGGAACAAAAGAGAATATATCTCTTAAATTAAAGTGGAGTTCCACCCATAAATATAACATTACATCAGTAGTTTTAAAAAAAATTCATTAGTACTTTAAGAAAAAAAATCTTTTTTTAGATGCCTTCAAAGTGTTGTTGCTAGGCAGGATAGTTAATCTTCCCTCTTCCTGCACCTAGGTGCTTAAGCTTCCTAACCTACACCGCCCAGACTCCTGGGAATGTAGTGGGTGTAACTTTCCAGGAGTCTGTGCACTCCCCAGTCTCGAAGAATCATGTGACTTGGACAGTACAGGTGCTGAAACCTGATCTGAAACCTATTACACTGCTTGTGCAGCACTGAGCATGTGCGAGATCTGCAAGGCTGAAATCCAGGAAGTCATACAGTCTGGCTTCATGATGCCCACACTTAAGATGGCCCCAGTCAATTTCTATTTTATAAAGTGTCTAAATGCTGTAACAACCTAACAAAGCGGACCTTAGTGTATAGACTAACTTTACTAGAATACATTAAGCTTGTGTATTACAGGGGTATTTATATTTAAAAAGTGAAATTGTGGCCGGAACTCCGCTTTAAAGCGGAGTTCCACCCTATTTTACAACTTTGAACCATCCCTTTTAATACTGCCCCCTTAAATAGATTTGGCATGTTTTTATTTTTTATTTTAAAAACTCACTGTGCTCTGCCGATAAGTTTATTTCTCCCGCCGCGGCGGATTCAGCGCTGCTATGCCTCCTGGGGAGATGCTTGTTATCGAGCCCAGGAGGCAGAAGTATCGCGGGACTTCAGCCGCAGTAAAAAAAAAACTCGAGCGTGCGGGCGGAGGCTGAGACATGGTTTACAGCCCCGCCCACCGCACTAATTATGTATTCGGCGGGCGGGACGAGTGTTAGTGTCGGCAGATAGAGCAGAGCGGAGCGGGGCGGGCGGAGGCGGAGACATCGTTAACATCCCCGCCCACCGCAGCACTAATTATGTTCTCGGGGGGGGGGGCGGGGGACAGTGTTGGGAGATAGAGCGGAGCGGGCGGGCGGAGGCAGGCGGAGACATGGTTAACAGCCCCGCCCACCGCAATAGTTATGTACTCGGCGGAGGGGGGGGGGAGAACGACGACGAGGGGTGTAGTGTGTGTGAGAAAGCACCCAGCTAACACAGCCACTGTGCTATGAAACGGCTGCCTCACTGTGCCATGAAACTCTGTCTCACTTGGGCCATCAAATGCAACCACTGTGCCAAACGCTGCCTAACTGTGCCCATCAAACGCATCCACTGTGCCAAACGCTGCCTAACTGTGCCCATCAAACGCATCCACTGTGCCAAACGCTGCCTAACTGTGCCCATCAAACGCATCCACTGTGCCAAACGCTGCCTAACTGTGCCCATCAAACGCATCCACTGTGCCAAACGCTGCCTAACTGTGCCCATCAAACGCATCCACTGTGCCAAACGCTACCTAACTGTGCCCATCAAACCCATCCACTGCCTAACTGTGCCCATCAAACGCATCCACTGTGCCAAACGCTACCTAACTGTGCCCATCAAACGCATCCACTGCCTAACTGTGCCCATCAAACGCATCCACTGTGCCAAACGCTACCTAACTGTGCCCATCAAACGCATCCACTGTGCCAAACACTACCTAACTGTGCCCATCAAACGCATCCACTGCCTAACTGTGCCCATCAAACGCATCCACTGTGCCAAACGCTACCTAACTGTGCCCATCAAACGCATCCACTGCCTAACTGTGCCCATCAAACGCATCCACTGTGCCAAACGCTACCTAACTGTGCCCATCAAACGCATCCACTGCCTAACTGTGCCCATCAAACGCATCCACTGTGCCAAACGCTGCCTAACTGTGCCCATCAAACGCATCCACTGTGCCCAACGCTGCTTCACTGTGCCCGTAAAGCGCATCCATGTGCTGGGGGTGATGCGATTTGGTGGGAGCGTTGCAATGTGCTGGGGGCTATGCGATTTGGCGGGGGGCAATGCCCTGTGTTGGGTTGATGCAATGTGCTGGAGCGATGTGACTTGGCGAGGGGCGATGCAATGTGCTGGGGTGATGCGATTTGGTGGGGGGGTGATGCAATGTGCTGGGGCGATGTGATGGCAGGCGATGCTATGTTCTGGTGCGATGTTATGTAATTTGGTGGGGGGCGCGGTGATTTGGTGGGGGGGCATTGCAATGTGCTGGTGCGATGGGGGCTATGCGATTTGGCGGGGGGCAATGCCCTGTGTTGGGTTGATGCAATGTGCTGGGGCGGTGCGACTTGGCGAGGGGCGATGCAATGTGCTGGGGTGATGTGATTTGGTGGGGGGGCATTGCAATGTGCTGGTGCGATGCGGGCTATGCGAGTTGGCGGGGGGCAATGCCCTGTGTTGGGTTGATGCAATGTGCTGGGGCGGTGCGACTTGGCGAGGGGCGATGCAATGTGCTGGGGTGATGCGATTTGGTGGGGGCAATGTGATTTGGTGGGGGGGCATTGCAATGTGCTGGTGCGATGGGGGCTATGCGATTTGGCGGGGGGCAATGCCCTGTGTTGGGTTGATGCAATGTGCTGGGGCGGTGCGACTTGGCGAGGGGCGATGCAATGTGCTGGGGTGATGTGATTTGGTGGGGGGGCATTGCAATGTGCTGGTGCGATGCGGGCTATGCGATTTGGCGGGGGGCAATGCCCTGTGTTGGGTTGATGCAATGTGCTGGGGCGATGCGACTTGGCGAGGGGCGATGCGATTTGGTGGTGGGCGATGCTGTGTGCTGGTGCGATATTATGCAATTTGTTGGGGGGCGATGCGATTTGGGGGGGGCAATGTTATTTGGTGGGGGGGCAATGCAATGTGCTGGTGCGATGTGATGCAATTTGGCAGGGGGCAATGAGATGTGCTGGGGCCGATGCGGTGTGCTGTGCTGGGGACGATGCAGGGTGCCGGGGCCGATGTAGTGTGCTGTGCCAGGGCCGATGCGGGTTGCTGTGTCGGGGGCCGATGCGGGGTGCCGGAGCCGATGCGGGGGGCTGATGTGTGGTGCTGTGTCGGGGGCCGATGCGGGGTGCTGGAGCCGATGCGGGGTGCCTGAGCCGATGCGGGGTGCCTGAGCCGATGCGGGGGGCCGATGCGGGGTGCCGGGGGTCGATGCGGGGTGCCGGGGGCCGATGCGGGGTGCTGTGTCAGGGGCCGATGCGGGGTGACGGGGCCGATGCATCACAGCACAGGGATGGTGGGAACCCCTCATAATGAGCACAGCTGGTGTACAGACCCGGGAACTCAGTGCAGGGATGGTGGGAATCCCTCATGAAGGGTTCCCACCATCCCTGTTCTGTGCTGACTTCCTGTGGCTGTACTCCTGCTGTGCCCATTATGAGCGTACGAATCCGAATTGAGTTTCGGGCACAAAATACGAAATAACGGCTAATGCGAAACGGAACTAAACAAAATGAATTTATTGACAGGGCACATGTCTGGTATATGTATACACACCACATATATAACAAGAGATATATATCATCTTGTTATGTAGATATATCTGCACAGGAACAAATTATTTCGTATATTTACTGGTTCCTGGAAGGAGGAGGGGAGGAGAGGTTTGCATAGATAAGGGGCGGTAACTTCCTCTGACACTCCCGTTGCTATTGAAACCTGATCTGAAACCATTACATTGCTTGTGCAGCACTGAGCTTGTGTGAGAACTGCAAGGCTGAAATCCAGGAAGTCATACAGTCTGGCTTCATGATGCCCACACTTAAGATGGCCCCAGTCAATTTCTATTTTATAAAGTGTCTAAATGCTGTAACAACCTAACAAAACTGACCTTAGTTTACAGACTAACTGTAGTAGAATACATTAAGCTTGTGTATTACAGGGGTATTCATATTTAAAAAGTTTTTATTTTTAAAATTGTGGCCGGAACTCCGCTTTAAGATAACATATCAACACATATAAGTGATGATACATTTTTTTTATGTGAATGTAAATGCGAGCGTGAATCTCGAAAGGTACAATTGACGGTGCAACACACATTTCCAAATAAAATACCTGAATATACCGTAATATATATTAATATGAGTAAAAATATAATACAAATATACTCATGAGTGAGATTCAATAATAATAGTATATATAAAAATGTGTACATGAAAAATGTGTTTATAGTAAGCCACATAAATGCACAGACTATTCAGAGAACTACCAAAATAAATGTAAAGATCAAAATAAGGTGAAAAAGAGGGAGTGGGCGCCCTCAGTAATAGTAACAAAATGTAGTATAGATCATGCTAAATTAATAAAGGCATTAATGTCCCAATCTATGTTAAGGCCGTGAGGCCTATAACTTTTGAGCTGGTATATCCAGAAAGTTTCTAACCTGGAGACACCCCTAAGACATGATTCGCCCCTCCAGCTCGGAACAAACTTATCTATAATCTAGAACTTAGTGCCCATCGGGTCCTTATTATGTGACTCCAAATAGTGCTTTGGGACACTGGTTGGTTTTACCTTTACAGATGCTCATAATACGTTCACCTACCCTTGTGGAAAAAATCCTGATAGTACGCCCCACGTACTGTTTCCCACAAGGGCAGGTGATCAAGTATACAATGTACCTAGTGGCACAGGTGATGAACTGTTTGGTTTTATATTCGTCTCCCATAGCCGTGGAGGTGAATGTATCAACCTTACCTCATCCACATGTATTAGATTGACAAACTTTACATTTTCTATATGGATAATACGCATTCAGATGACTGAAAAAAACTGGAGCCACTGGAGGATCCAGTACATTGGCCGCAATTTTGCCCCTGAGTGAAGGAGCTCCTTTATAAGTTATCCCCGCCCTCTCAGGAAGTGTGGGACCTAGAATGTGATTGTTTTTCAGGACATTCCAATGTTTCTGGAAAATGTCCTTGATTTGTTTATGCTGAGCCGAAAAAGTTGTGAAAAAATACCATTTGTATTTAGAATCTTGAGTTGGTTTAGGGTTCTCTATCATCAAAGAGTTTCTATCCATAGCTGTGATCTGTTCAAATTCTTTATCTATCACAGAAGGTTGCTATCCCTTCTCAACAAACCTGGATTTGACAATCATGGCCTGGCACTGGAAATCAGAAAGGTTAGTGCAATTACGCCTAATCCTAAGCAATTGACTCCGGGGCACTGATTTTAATCAAGCCGCGTGGTGGCAACTGTCTACCGGAATGTATCCATTTCGGTCTGTTGGTTTGAAAAATGTCTTTGTCATCAGTTGACCACCGCTAGAGAAAATTTCCAAATCCAAAAAATGTATACAGTGATACCTCGGTTCACAAACTTAATTCGTGAACTGACTCTGGTCGCGAACCGAATTGGTCGCGAACCGAGGCACATTTTCCCATAGGGTTCAATGTAAATCCGGTTAATCCGTGCTGACCTTTTTTTGGGGGTTTTTGAAGCACAAAAATATGAAACAAATTACAATACACATTAGTACAGTATAGTAATGTATAGAGAGGACACTAACCTTGCTTGAGATGACTTCTGGCATGGAGGAAGGCAGGTGGGAGGCAGTTATTGTTTGGAGGGAGAGTCCCTCTCCATAAGGACATCAGGGGGATCTCCTTCAGTGAACTGTACAATACAGCAAGGACAGTACTGTAGTACAGTACAGTACAGTACTGTTATGTGCTAAAAAGCACACCAAAAATCAAAAAATCACTCAAAATGTTTGCAGAGTACTCACAGTACTTCTTTCTGTGTGTCTTCTTCTCTTCACGGTCTTCCTACAGAAAGTCACGACCATGTGACAGCCTGGAAATAGCATTAAAATGGCCGCGGCTCCTGTTCGTGAACCGAGGCGGAGTTCGTGAACCGGAGCATATTTTTATGAACTTTCCTGTTCGTGAACCGAGTTGTTCGTGAACAGAAGCGTTCGTGAACCGAGGTATCACTGTACTTCTAAAACTTGCCTCATGGGACAATTTTATACCCACCTGATTGTCATTCAGGTAGGACATAAATGTCTCCAATGAGTCCTGGTCACCCTTCCATAAGAGGATGTCGTCTATGTACCTAGCCCAAAGAATAATTTCAGGTCGGTTACAAGCATAGACAACATCCTCCTCTCATTTAGCCATGAAAATGTTGCCCTGGCTGGGTGCAAACTTGGCCCCCATTGCAACTCCTTTCTGTTGCAAGAAAAAAATCATTGTTATACCAGAAATGGTTGTGCTTTGTTGCAAATTGTAAAAGATCCATGATGTATCTTTTCTGGGTGCCTGGGATATTATTAACTCTACACAGGAACTGCCCTACAGCTATAAATCAATTTTGTTTGGGAGCCACGTCGCACGACCGCGCAATTTTCAGTTAAATCGACGCTTTGCTGAAACGCAAAAAGGGGCCTGGTCCTTTAGCTGCATAGTGGTCCGGGGCTTAATTGGTTAAACCTTTAATTGCCCCATTGCTCGTCTTACAGTGAACCATAAAGGAGGTGAGCAGTGAACCATCCACATCTCATGACATCTGTGTAGAAGTGTCTATAATTTAGTAGGATTTTTTATAAAAATGTCAGCAAGTAATTTGCACATGATGTACGTATAAAATGCCAAGCGGCAGAGATTTCTTCTTCTGGGTCCAGGAATATATCACTCCACAAACACCCCACAGAGCTCTGACTCACAAGCAGCTTTTGGGCTTTCTAACAATTTCCAGCATCCCAGCTGAAAAGAAAAGGTTGGTCATGACAAGCCATGCCAAGTACCAGAAGAGGAAAAGAAAGCCTTCTGTTATTTATTTCTCACGCTTAAAGCAGTATGAATCTCCACTTTGAGGGTGGTTTATGCCATAATGTGAGAGTAGGCACAGCATATTATCGCATTATGATAGACTTACCTGTCAAAGGAAGCACTCCAATGCTAAGCTGTCACTGCTCTTATGCCTTGTACACACGATCGGACCTTTGTCCGATCAAATCCACATCGGAATTCCATTGAAGTAAAATAGAACATGTTCTCTATGCAATGTCCGATGGAATTCATCGGAATTTCCGATGGAATTACTTCGATGGGGCATACACACGGTCGGAATTTCCGATGGAAAAAGTCAGTTTTCATCAGAAATTCTGATCATGTGTACAGGGCTTTAGTGCTTCCATCCATGCCCGGTCTTCCTTCCATGTTTACGCTCTCTGGCCGCTTGAATGGCCAGGCTAAGATGAAACCGCTCCCACGAATGCGCACGGGAGTCACAATCACAGCACAGCTCTCTCTGCCATCATGGCACAGGTAGTGTGTCATGAATACAGAGTGAACTGCATGTGTATGAGTGGTGCCATTGACTGAAACCAACATGTACCGTATCCAGCAATAGGTAGTCTGATCCAGCCTTTGGTGAGTATAAGGCCATGCGTTTTGGACCCTCTTGACTAACCATTGCTGTGTTGATACTTATTTGGTTTATTATAGCCCCTACAGATTTACTATACACGCATCTACCCCTGATGAAGTGAGTATGGTTTTGCGAAACGCGTTGGAATACTTTTAATGCATGTGTACTTTGTAATTTACATTTTATACCATGATATGTGTAATGACATTTTTTACTGTATGTATCATTTCAGTGGCTCGGCTACTATTCATGTTTATGTTTGCATGACGATTTTAATAAATTTTGAGACTGCATTTACTCTGTCAATTGTCAGATAACCGCATTCACCTTATTTAAAGTCACGGGGCGATCTCCTGTTTTTTCAAAATACTAACGATTAACAAATATTATATTTGTAAAGGCAGAACGTTTTTTGTAGAATAGAAAATGCATGAAGGTAAAAAATGCATGAAGGTAAAAAACATTCTGTGTGCAGCAGCCCACCCAATACCAACCTGAGCCCCATCACGATCCAGCGATGTCCACTAGAGCCTTGCCTATTCGGAGACTCACACTCCTGATTGGCTTTTGGCAGCAGCGGGACCCATTGTCAATCACAGCCAGTGAGCTAATTAGGAGATGGAGGGCAGGGCCGAGCCACAGCTCCGTGTGTGAATGGACACCTGCTTGCTTGCCCCCATAGCAAGCTGCTTGCTGTGGGGGCACCCGGCAGGAGGGAGGAGCCAGGAGCATCGGTGTGGGACCTGAGAAGGGGAGGATCCGGTCTGCTCTGTGCAAAACCACTGCACAGAGCAGGTAAGTATGGCATGTTTGCTTTGTTTTGTTTTTTTTGTTTTTTAAATAACAAAGACTTAAATATATCTCTTTATATGCTTCAGTAAAGGGGAAAGTAAAAATGTTGGGATTTAATATCACTTTAATCACAATTATATTTTTAAAACAAGCAATTTTCATCACAGATAAACATTCTTTATGATATGTGTGTGCTAGAGAAAACAGAGATGAAAGGTCTAATTAAAATTGTAACCACTAAATAGCTGGGTGAAATGTCAGAAATGCATTCTACCCTCTGTGTGGAAGATTTGTAGCCTACTGTCTTAACACTGACTTTAGTCCCATCACCTGTAATGAACTATGTCCTAGGCTGTGCAGGCAATTGGATCCTGGAGAAGTCTTCACTGCAGGGATGCCTGTCCTCTTCCTGTCTCTGAACTTTTGGCACACTTCTACATGCATTTTCTATAATACCCCCACAAGCACAACTTTCCTAGTTCCCCCTTGTTTCCCTTGGTATTCATTTACGGCACCAAATATACACTGCTCAAAAAAATTCAAGGAACACTTTGAAAACATATCAGATCTCAACAGGCAAAATCTCATGCTGGATATCTATACTGATATGGACTGGGTAATGTGTTAGGAATGAAAGGATGGCACATAATTTGATGGAAATGAAAATTATCCACCTACAGAGGGCTGAATACAGACACCCCAAAAATCAAAGTAAAAAAATTATGCAGCAAGCTATTCCATTTTGCTGAAATTTCATTGCAACAACTCAAAATGGTCCTCAGTAGTTTGTATGGCCCCCAAGTGCTTGTATGCATGCCTGACAACATCAGGGCATGCGCCTAATGAGACGACGGATGGTGTCCTGGGGCATTTCCTCCCAGATCTGGACCAGAGCATCACTAAGCTCCTGAACAGACTGAGGTGCAACCTAGCGGCACCGGATGGACCGAAACATAATGTCCCAGAGGTGTTCTTTTGGATTTAGGTCAAGTAAGCGTGGGGGCCATTCAATGGTATCAAATTCTTCATCCTCCAGGAACTGGCTGCATGCTCTCGCCACATGTGGCCGGGCATTGTCATGCACCAGGAGGAACCCAGGACCCACTGCACCAGCATAGGGTCTGACAATGGGTCCAAGGATTTCATCCCGATACCTAATGGCAGTCAGGGTTCCATTGTGTAGCCTGTAGAGGTCTGTGTGTCCCTCCATGGATATGCCTCCCCAAACCATCACTGACCCACAGGCCCGGACTGGCCATAGGGCATAAAGGGCATATGCCCGGTGGGTGGCGGCGGCCCATGGTGGCCCGCGGGCCTCATGTCACGCCCCCCCAGTGCAACATGCAGGGGGTTCTGAACTGTTAGGGGGTTGTCTGTGTAACAAACTGTGGGGGGCTGTGTAATGTAAAGGGGTCCAGAGGTGCAGGGTACTGTGTAATGTAAAAGGGTCCAGAGGTGCAGGGTGCTGTGTAATGTAAAGGGGTCCAGAGGTGCAAGGTGCTGTGTAATGTAAAGGGGTGCAGGGTGCTGTGTAATGTAAAGGGGCCCAGAGGTGCAGGGTGCTGTGTAATGTAAAGGGGTCCAGAGGTGCAGGGTGCTGTGTAATGTAAAAGGGTCCAGAGGTGCGGTGCTATGTAATGTAAAGGGGTCCAGGGTGCTGTGTAATGTAAAGGGGTCCAGAGGTGCAGGGTGCTGGAACCTCACATCCCATCATTAACTGCCGCCGCAAAGCAGCGCCGCCGCGCCCCCCCCATGGGCTGCTCAGTCTAAAATGCCCAGGCCTATTTTTTGTCCCAGTCCGGGCCTGCTGACCCACCACCAAATCACCCAGTCCGGTCATGCTGAACGATGTTACAGGCAGCATAAAGTTTCCTGCAGGTTCTCCAGACCCTTTCACTTCTGTCACATATGCTCAGGGTGAACCTGCTCTCATCTGTGAAAAGCATGGGGCACCAGTGGCGGACCTGAAAAATTCTAGTGTTCAATGGAAAATGCCAATCGAGCTCCACAGTGTCCGACAGTGAGCACAGAGCACACTAGAGGATGTCGGGCCCTCAGGCCATCCCCATGAAGTCTGTTTCTGATTGTTTGGTCAGAAACATTCACACCAGTGGCCTGCTGGAGGTCATTTTGTAGGGGTCTGGCAGTGCTCATCCTGTTCCTCCTTGCACAAAGGAGCAGATACCGGTCCTGCTGATTGGTTAAGGACCTTCTACGACTCTGTCCAGCTCTCCTAGAGTAACTGCCTGTCTCCTGGAATCTCCTCCATGCTCTGTGCTGGGAGACACGGCAAACCTTCTGGCAATGACAAGTATTGATGTGCCATCCTGGAGGAGTTGGACTGCCTGTGCAACCTTTATAGGGTCCAAGTATCGCCTTGTGCTGCCAGTAGTGACACTGATCCTAGCCAAATGCAAAATTAGTGGAAAACAGTCAGAAAAGATGAGTAGGGGAAAAAAATGGCAGACACCTCCACCTGAAAAACTATTCCTGTTTTGGAGGTCGTCTCATTATTGCCCATCTAGTGCACCTGTTGTTAATTTCAATTAACAGCAAAGCAGCTGAAACTGATTAACAACCCCTTCTGTATACACCTCTCCCCCTCTGATACTTAACTGACCAGATCAATATCCCAGGAGTTCTGAGGGAAGTTGCTATAAATGGATTAGCAGAGAGCTGGTCTATTCACAGCACAGCTCTGCAAGTTTCTTTCTTCCACTGCCTATGTGGAGGGGGGTGTGCCTTTCCTCCAATCAGCTGTCACACACTGTATGCCAAGACTCCTCTCCCACTGCTGAAAGAGGAAGTAAAAATTCTAACATGATGTTCTCTTTCTAAAGAATATCGCAAGCAGAAACAGCAGATATACATGTAAAACTTGTGTAGGGAGATTTGTTTCATCTATGCGTATCATCTGAGGCTGTTCACTTCACTAGGTATATGTGAGGGTTTACATCCACTTTAAGCTTGCCATAGACAGTTTGAATCTCGGCTGGTTTAGCAGGGACCGGCTGAGATTCGAATAATTTATGGGCAAGATGAATGTACCCGAGTTGATTGTTAGATCAACTTGGGTACAACCAGTCTGTTGGATTGTACATGTGATTCTTGCTAGCGGATATTATAGGTGTAGTGCCTGTGTACTTATCAGTACAGGTGCTATGTTAAATTTAGTAGGATGAGAGACTTATTTGCTCTCATCTGTGTTTGATTTATCTAAATTCAGCTGTCGCCAGCCCTGAACTGTCCTATGGGTCATTCTGTGCTCCAGAGATGCCGTTTCATCTCTGGATGGCAGGTGGTGCCAGAGGGGTCCAGGCAGAGCCGCTACTCCCCAGCAGCCAATTAGAGGAGTTTTCCCTCGCGAAGCATGCTGGGGAGGGGTATTTCTGTGGCGGAGGCCTTTGCTCTGGGTTCTTCGCGGGTTCCTGGTTTCAGGTGCGGCACCCATCTTTAGGGTGTGCGCACATCACGGGCCCCAGCGATATGGCCTACCAGGCCAGGGCGCACGTGCTACGCGGAGTACCTGACTCTTGGCCCTCATCGCACGGAGCATCTGATGCTGTAAAGGGGCCCCAGTGACTTACTGGGTCCCCCACCTCTATTGAGAAGATCCCAGACGAGTTGTGCTGTTCGGTGGGGAGTCGGTCTGAGGTGAATCCAGAGGCAGGTCCAACGGGGCTTAAACGAACCATCGGGGATCTGGGTGACCGGACACTGACAGGTTGTATGCGGCAAACTGTCAGTCGGTGGCCCCAAATTGTACACTGGGAGGATTCGCTCTACTATCCAAACTTTTAAGCACCAGGCCTGTGGCAGAGGTCTCATCCTAAAATCTCAAATTCTATTAGAGCCAAGTCTGTGGCAGAGACTTGTTCCTTCCCAGAAGTTCTAAGTGACGCTCTGGCTGCCAGGCCTGTGAGAGTTGCCTGTCCAGGGGCACTTTACCCACTCCGGCTGGAGTGGCGACGTAACAACTGTAATTATTTTCAGGCAGGACTGCTTCCCTATCCATAGCCTGAATCTGCAAAGTTTATTCTCCTTTCATCAACCTATGCTCTCTACCTCAAGTTGACTGTTGGTTGTGTTGGACCAGAAATAAAGCATCGAAAAACGTCAACCAACTGTCTGGACATTCTGTCACTTGCTCTCACCACCATCATCACCCCTAGACACATCACAGAGGTAACTTAATTATGCCGTCCCAAATCTAACCAGCGGCTCCTCCGGGGGTAGCGCTACATAGGCGCTAGCAGCAATCCCTGTGTTCTTCTAGGTGGGGACAGCTCTGACTGTGTCGATGGGGGACTTGAGCAATTTTATTTCCTGCAGCCGCATTCCACCCCTTTACAAATTGTCCCTCTTTGTCAAGTTCAAAAGTTGGAAGTTGTGGAGTTAACAGGCACTGCTACTACTGAGAGAAGTTTACCTGCCCCCTTCTGCCCCTCCACCATTCATATTGCTTGTATTACTATTCTACCACAGTGCATCGCGTTCTGAGAATGGGCGGAGGAGAACCTGTCATTTACCTGCTCCACCATCCATTCAGTGAACTTGATGCATTGTGGGAGAATAGAAACATGAACAATATAAATGGTGGAGAGGGCAGAAGTGGGTGGACCATAGTGGCACAATCTTTCTTAGTGGTAGCGGTAGCTGTTAACTCTCCGCAGCACCGGAAAACAACCAATCAGGGTAGTGTATGGCAGCTATGAAGGGGGAATTAAATGGATTTTGCTTACCAGATGCATGAATATCTGCAGGAATAGGATACATACCATCACAGATATTTATTGTGTTGCTGCTGTATCACCCCCCCCCCCCCCAAAAAAAAGACAACTAAACTCCAGCTTTAAGTCCCGATTCACACTTGTGCGTGATGCAAGATCACATATGATCCGCTCCGTACTGCAGTGCAAATCACATGCGATCTTGGTGCGATGTGATTTCAGCCATACAGAACGTATGTCTGATATCACATCACACTCGGACCCAACTCTCACAGGACCCTTTTTTTGGTCCGCACCAGAAACGGATTGCATGGGTGTTCACACCTATGCGATCCAATTTGTATCTAAACTGTCAGTTTGCAGTGCGATATATGAGATGAGGGTGTCATTAACATTGTATTAACACTCCCAGCAGTTTGCATATGGCAGTGTGAACTGCCAATGCGATTCGGGAATCCGCAGTGGAACTGAGCCTAAAAATCGAAAATTTTCTTTTAGGCTGGGTTCACACTAGTGCAAATTGGATGCGTGTTTTCCCGCATCCAATTTGCATGACAGGAGATTGTGACCGGCTCTCAATGGAGTCGGTTCACACATCTCCGGAGTGGCTACGGAGTTCTGTGCATCTTTGGCTCTGTTTCAGGTCTGAATTCAGGCAAAAATTTGGGCCTGATTCGTCCCTGAAACAGAGAACAGGGTCGCACTGAACCCCTGCTGTCAGCCGCATCCGTCTACAGTGTGAACCCAGCTGCCAGTATATACAGTGAGGAAAATAAGTATTTGAACACCCTGCTATTTTGCAAGTTCTCCCACTTGGAAATCATGGAGTGGTCTGAAATTGTCATCGTAGGTGCATGTCCACTGTGAGGCCCCGTACACACGACAGAGTTTCTAGGCAGAATTCACCGAGAAACTCGGTCAAAACCCGGATTCTGCCGAGAAACTCTGTCGTCTGTACAGCTTTGGCTCGATGGAGCCGCCGAGGAGCTCGACGAGAAAATAGAGAACATGTTCTCTATTTTCTCGTTGTTCTATGGGAGAAGGCGTCCCGCCGAGCTCCTCGGCGGCTTCATCCCAGAACTCGACGAGGAACTCGACGTGCCAAGCACGTCGAGTTCCTCGGCCGTGTGTACGGGGCCTGAGAGACATAATCAAAAAAAAAATCCAGAAATCACAATTTATGATTTTTTAACTATTTATTTGTATGATACAGCTGCAAATAAGTATTTGAACACCTGTCTATCAGCTAGAATTCTGACCCTCAAAGATCTGTTAGTCTGCCTTTAAAATGTCCACCTCCACTCCATTTATTATCCTAAATTAGATGCACCTGTTTGAGGTCATTAGCTGCATAAAGACACCTGTCCACCCCATACAATCAGTAACAATCCAACTACTAACATGGCCAAGACCAAAGAGCTGTCCAAAGACACTAGAGACAAAATTGTACACCTCCACAAGGCTGGAAAGGGCTATGGGGAAATTGCCAAGCAGCTTGGTGAAAAAAGGTCCACTGTTGGAGCAATCATTAGAAAATGGAAGAAGCTAAACATGACTGTCAATCTCCCTCGGACTGGGGCTCCATGCAAAATCTCACCACGTGGGGTCTCAATGATCATAAGAAAGGTGAGAAATCAGCCCAGGACTACACGGGAGGAGCTGGTCAATGACCTGAAAAGAGCTGGGACCACCGTTTCCAAGGTTACTGTTGGTAATACACTAAGGCCTCGTACTCACGACAGAGTTTCTCGGCAGAATTCACCGAGAAACTCGGTCAAAACCCGGATTCTGCCGAGAAACTCTGTCGTCTGTACAGTTTTGGCTCGATGGAGCCGCCGAGGAACTCGACGAGAAAATAGAGAACATGTTCTCTATTTTCTCGTTGTCCGCGTTGTTCTATGGGAGAAGGCGGCCCGCCGAGCTCCTCGGCGGCTTCATCCCAAAACTCGACGAGGAACTCGACGTGCCAAGCACGTCGAGTTCCTCTGTCGTGTGTATGGGGCCTAAGACGTCATGGTTTGAAATCATGCATGGCACGGAAGGTTCCCCTGCTTAAACCAGCACATGTCAAGGCCCGTCTTAAGTTTGCCAATGACCATTTGGATGATCCAGAGGAGTCATGGGAGAAAGTCATGTGGTCAGATGAGACCAAAATAGAACTTTTTGGTCATAATTCCACTAACCGTGTTTGGAGGAAGAAGAATGATGAGTACCATCCCAAGAACACCATCCCTACTGTGAAGCATGGGGGTGGTAGCATCATGCTTTGGGGGTGTTTTTCTGCACATGGGACAGGGCAACTGCACTGTATTAAGGAGAGGATGACCGGGGCCATGTATTGCGAGATTTTGGGCAACAACCTCCTTCCCTCAGTTAGAGCTTTGAAGATGGGTCGAGGCTGGGTCTTCCAACATGAGAATGACCCGAAGCACACAGCCAGAATAACCAAGGAGTGGCTCTGTAAGAAGCATATCAAGGTTCTGGCGTGGCCTAGCCAGTCTCCAGACCTAAACCCAATAGAGAATCTTTGGAGGGAGCTCAAACTCTGTGTTTCTCAGCGACAGCCCAGAAACCTGACTGATCTAGAGAAGATCTGTGTGGAGGAGTGGGCCAAAATCCCTCCTCCAGTGTGTGCAAACCTGGTGAAAAACTACAAGAAACGTTTGACCTCTGTAATTGCAAACAAAGGCTACTGTACCAAATATTAACATTGATTTTCCCAGGTGTTCAAATACTTATTTGCAGCTGTATCATACAAATAAATAGTTTAAAAAATCATACATTGTGATTTCTGGATTTTTTTTTTTGATTATGTCTCTCACAGTGGACATGCACCTACGATAACAATTTCAGACCCCTCCATGATTTCCAAGTGGGAGAACTTGCAAAATAGCAGGGTGTTCAAATACTTATTTTCATCACTGTAGCAGTATACTGTAAATAAAATGCAAATCTTTTGGTAAAAGAAAACGATGTATCTTTACTTATAAGCAAACTGAATGGAAATGTTTTAGTGTAAATTTATAGGAGCAAATCTAATGCAAAATGTAAAGTATAATTATTGTATCTATGTATAATTTATTGTTTTTGGCTCAATGGCTATGCAAACTAATTCAGAGATCACTTTTAGTACAACAGTGACACACTGTGGTAAAACCTAGGAACTACATGTCTATTATATATTTTACTGGATGGTTGATATTGTCCAAAATGGTTTATATTGTATACCTACCGTATTTTCCGGCGTATAAGACAATTTTCTAACCCCTTAAAATCTTCTTAAAAGTCGGGGGTCGTCTTATACGCCGGTAACCTAACATCTTACCTTACCAGAATCGCGGCCGTACGATTTTTCAAAAGCCGCGCCTCCGACGTCTTCTGTTCCGTGATAGGCGGAAACAATCAGCTTCCCAGGAGGCACTGTGTTCAGTGTCCGCCTATCACGGAGGGCCTCTCTTCCTGTGTTTAGTGTCCGCCTATCACGGAGGCCCTCTCGTCCTTGGACGAGAGGGCCTCCGTGATAGGCGAACACTGAACACAGTGCCTTCTGGGAAGCTGAATGTTCCGCCTATCACGGAACAGAAGACGTCGGAGGCGCGGCTTTTGAAAAATCGTACGGCCGTGATTCTGGTAAGGTAAGATGTTAGGTTACATGGCCGCGATTCGCATGGGATAAGGTAAGGGCACGGTCTGGTCATGTAATGGGGCAGGTCTGGTCATGTAATGGGGCACGGTCTGGTCATGTAATGGGGCAGGTCTGGTCATGTAATGGGGCAGGTCTGGCATGTAATGGGGCACAGTCTGATCATGTAATGGGGCAGGTCTGGCATGTAATGGGGCACAGTCTGGTCATGTAATGGGGCAGGTCTGGCATGTAATGGGGCACAGTCTGGTCATGTAATGGGGCAGGTCTGGTCATGTAATGAGGCAGGTCTGGTCATGTAATGGGGCACAGTCTGGTCATGTAATGGGGCACAGTCTGGTCATGTAATGGGGCACAGTCTGGCATGTAATGGGGCACAGTCTGGCATGTAATGGGGCACAGTCTGGCATGTAATGGGGCACAGTCTGACATGTAGTGGCTTAGTCTGGCATGTAATGGTGGCACCGTGAGGCGAGGCATGACTAGTAGGAAAGGGGGTAGTCTTATACGGTGAGTATATCCCAAAACCAACATTTTGGCTGGAAAATTAGGGGGTCGTCTTATACGCCAAGTCGTCTTATACGCCGGAAAATACGGTATATTGCATAAATTAGAGGCTTGTGCACAAACCTGCATGCCACCCCTTCCCATGACCCACAGCCTCAATGACAAGACCACACAGGTTATCTGAAAGTAAATACCTTATACAGCCCACTTTTTTTTTATTGTCTGTTAAAAAAGCCTAGGCTTATGACATTGTGCACAACTCTCTCTCTTTCAATCTCCTGAGAGTTTGCCAGGAAGGTAGGGGGGAGTCATAAGAGGGACAATGCGAGCTGCAGAGCTGGTGGTGTGCCTCTGTGTAAATCCAGGACTTAAACAGGCAGCAGCTTCAGCTGCCCACAGTTAAAATGGTTGCAGCCAGACTCGGTGGAGGGAGATTTCTGCAGCATGTTTGGCAAGCACAGAATCACAGTGTATATAAAATAATATGCAAAGTGCTTGGAGGGAAGCTTCAGAATGGCAAAGATGGTTTTATTATGAATTATGTGAGCAAACTGCAGTTCCTCTTTAACGTGCAGAGAGAGTTCCCAGTGAGATCGAAAATCTAGAAGCACTGCCCAAAACAAGATACATAGATAGACATTGCTCAAATCTGTTATTTACATAATTACATACCAGCAAAGGGATGATTATTAATTTAGGAATAGGGAGGCATGGTGCTCAATTATTGATGCTTCCCTATGCACCTTTTCAGCTCAGTAATGAGCCATCACAGGATATTTAGCACATGTAAGTGGCGCCAGGGATTGGGTGGGGCCAGGAATTGGGTGGGGCCAGGAATTGGGTACCCAAGGAGCAGGAATGACATATTTGGGGGGATTAACTAAAACATGAGAGTGCAAAATCTGGTGCAGCTCTGCGCAGAAACCAATCAGCTTCCAGGTTTTATTGTCATAGCGTAATGGAACAAGCTGAGGTTAGAAGCTGATTGGCTACCATGCACAGCTGCACCAGCTTCTGAGTGCTCCAGCTTTGGTAAATCTACCCCGCAGAGTCCTGAGTGATTCAATGATTCTTGTATTGTAGGGTTGTAGATGAACAGAACAACAGTGATCTGCATATCACTAGCAATAGTATAATGGCTATGGCAACTGCAGCACACACTTGAGGTAACACTTCCAAACAATATGGTATCCACAAAAACAGTTGAGAAGCAAGTATTTCTGCTCTCAGAGATGTTGGCGATACCTTGACAGAGTCCAGCAGAATGGAAGTACTTAGGTATACGTTAGGTAACCAGGGCGGAACCTGCATAGGGGAGGCTGACAGGCAGGGTAGCGGTGAAAGTCCCAATACACAGTGCTAAAGATCGGAGGATGATGAAGGAGGCATAGGTCCCTAATCCCTCCTCGAGCAGGAATGATTCCTTAGTGCTAACTCTGTCCCCTCACCAGCATGGCACCTTTCCCTACTCTAGCCACTCGCAAAATGCGCACCAACCCCAGCAGGACTGCTATTTATTAGCACTGCCTATACTAAGAATGGACATAGAGGTCACTCAGGGCTGTGTCTAATTGGACCAAAGCTCCCCTCATGACACCTACGGAGGCCACAGAGGAACAATATTCCTTAGTCTCCATTTCCCGTTGCACATCATCAGCACCACCTACAGCATGGAGGATATACTACACCTGGGAAACACATGCAGTAACCACATCTAATCTGACTGGCTTTTTCCATCGGATATTCCAATCGCGTGTAGCCCCATCTGACTTTTTTCATCGGAAATTCCAATGAATTCCATCGGAGTTTAGATATAGAACATGTTCTATTTTTCTCCGATGGGATTTGGCCAGGCAAAAGCCTGATCGTGTGTACGCGGCATTAGAATTGGTAAGCAGCAGTATAATAATTTTCTTTTGTGTTTAATGCCACTTTAAGGCTGCTATACTGTTGATAAGCCACAGGTGGGTTCCATGGTGTGAAATACCAGAACAATGCTTTCCTGAAAGGATCAAAACTGTGCACAAATATGCCACCTGCCTTGCCCTCACCAGCTCTGGACAGTTTATCCTCCCATTTGACTGACCTACATTTTCATAGTCCCATTCTTGCTATATAGCCCATTCTCTGCTCCTGGTAACATTTCAATTGTAAAATTTGAATATTAGTTTATTTATTTAATTTTTTTTTAATTGACATTATGTTGCAACAGAAAGTATATGATGATCCAATGGTAACACCCTACTAAGACTTGTGTGCAAGAAAAATAACCCTTTTTTGTTTAGTTTTTTTCTTAATGTTCCTTGCAGTTAATGGGGTATTCTTTTCACCACATTCACTAAGACCCCTTTCACACTGAGGTTGCGGCCGCGTTTGCAGTAAAGTGCTGCTAGTTTTAGTTCACGCTATACCGCTGTTTAAGTGGCGTTTTGCTGTATACAGTGCTCCCAACCCGCCCCCAAAGATGCTGCTTGCAGGACTTTTTTTCCCGTCCCGCAAGTGCACCGCATCAGTGACAAAAGGGGTCAAAGCTAAGTGAAAATTCCCATGCAAAGTGAACAACCTATTTGTATTTAATAAGTCAATTTAATGTCTAAGAAATAATGTCTAATGCCTCGTACACACAATCGTGATTTCCGACAAGAAAAGCGTGTGTTTTTTTTGTTTTTTTTGCAGGAAAATGGCTGAAATTTGTCTTGCATACACACGACTGTCAAGAATGCGGTGACGTACAACAGGTACTATGGCACTATAAAAGGGAAGTTCAATACGAAGTGTGCCACTCTTTGGGCTCCTTCTGCTGATCTTGTGTTAGTAGAGGTTTGGTGAGAGATGATTCGCATTTTTCAGCTTCGTGCTTTTCAGATAGTTTTCTGCTGTTCAGTTTGTTCTTGTGGGTTTGTATCTGTTTTTTAGGGCATGTAGTCAGTTCGTATCTGGTTTCCAGTGTGTTCTTGTCCGCTCGTTTCTGATTTTCAGATTGTTCTTCATAGGTCTTGCTGTTCTTCAGTGCGTTCTGTTAGTTCGTTCTGACTAGCCGGCCATTTTCTAGCTATGTTGCGGGTACGTTCTCGTCGTAGTAGAGTTTGTGCTGTGCATGGGCCTGGTGTTGGGGTTCTTGTCTTGGCCCAAGCTCAGTCCATGAACAGGGGGTGGAGGATTTCATGGACGAAGAATTGGTTGCTCCAGCAGGACCAATTCTGTCACATGCCTTTGCTTCGGGAGATCCAGGAGAATAACCCTGATGACTTCAGGAATTTTCTCCGGATGACGGACCCTGTTTTTCACCGTCTGTTGGCTTTGCTGTCCCCCTATATTACCAAGCAGGACACCTGCATACGACAAGCCATCACTGCCGAGCAGAGGCTAGTCACCACGTTGAGATACCTGGCGACTGGGAGAAGTCTGCAGGACCTGAATTTCTCAACAGGCATATCCTCCCAGGCTCTGGGGATCATTATCCCAGAGACCTGTTCTGCCATCACCCAAGTCCTGCAGAAGGACTATTTTAAGGTAATTTTTTTCCTTCAACATCACATGGAATGTATTTAATGTATGCTAATGTATTGTTTTTCTTTCATCATTCCCTAATTACCATGATTGTAATATCCAGTGAATATCCCCATTTGTCCTCATGCATGCTGTAAGCTTTTAATGCTCCTTTTTTGGCCTTGATGCATATTTATCTTCACTAACCTATCCAGCATGCTATCCTTGGCCCAAACACACCTAGCCTAGTCACTTAAGAATTTATTTTGTCAGCTCCATTGTAGTGCTTTGCCCTAAACACCCCCTGAAATGTCTACAAATGTTTTTTTTCCTCTTTAAATTCAGGCAGAGTGCCAGAGACTTTTTTTGGGGGTCCCAAACTCATCTAGAACCCCCCTAAACATTTTACAATGGGCCATCAGAGGGGGTGAGGAATCTAATAAGTGGACATTATATTTGTGTCTTTAAATACTCCTTAAAATAAATATTATACTGATGTTGGCCAAGAATGTTTGTCTAAACTGTTTGCAATTTTCAATCCTCATTCACAAAGACCACAAAAGACTTCAAGCTGTCATTGATGGTAAAGGGGACAATAGAAAAAGTATTAAAGGGGTGGTTCACCCTAAAAACGACTTTTTTTTATTACACTGGCCCCCCACATTACAATACGATTAAGGCTATTCGTTTTTTTTTTGATGCTGTACATACCTTTGTACAGCATATTCACCCGTGGCTTCCGGCTTGCGAGTTCCGGCGGGAGTGGGCGTTCCTAACATGTCTGTGATTGACGTTTTGACCAAAAACGAGCTCCCCCCCGTCGCGTAAGCCGCGTCACGGTTGGCGAAAGGAGCCGAACGGCGAGTCGGCGCTATACTGCGCATGCGCATCGCCGTTCGGCTCCTTTCGCCAATCGTGACGCGGCTTACGCGACGGGGGGAGCTCGTTTTTGGTCAAAACGTCAATCACAGACATGTTAGGAACGCCCACTCCCACGGGACTCGCAAGCCGGAAGCCATGGGTGAATATGCTGTACAAAGGTATGTACAGCATCAAAAAAAAAATAATAGCCTTAATCGTATTGTAATGTGGGGGGCCAGTGTAATAAAAAAAAGTAGTTTTTAGGGTGAACCAACCCTTTAAGAACTGGGGTATGTAAACTTTTGACCAGGGTCATTTGGATAGTTTCTGTTGTCATTATGACTTAAAAAGAGTAAACACAGTTTATTGATAATAAATGGCTTCAGCCAAACACTAACCATGAGTGAAAGAAATGTTTTTGTTTTATCATTTAAAAGTTTGTAGACTTCACCTTCGTAACATCTCTAAAATTCGCCCCTTTCTAACAAATTAAACCACCAAACTCCTCATTCACTCCCTTGTTATCTCTCGCCTTGACTATTGCAACTCCCTTCTTATTGGCCTGCCTCTCTATAGGCTATCCCCTCTTCAGTCTATTATGAATGCTGCTGCCAGACTTATCCACTTTACCAACCGCTCAGTATCTGCCTAACCTCTCCTTCAATCCCTACACTGGCTTCCTATCAACCAGCGAATTAAATTCAAAATACTAACCACAACCTACAAAGGCATCCACAACTCTGCCCCAAACATTACCAATCTTGTCTCTAAACATATCCCAAACCTTCCTCTCCGCTCTTCTCAAGACCTCCTACTGTCATTCTCTCTTGTCTCTTCCTCCCATGCTCGTCTCCAGGATTTCTCCAGAGCCTCTCCCATCCTCTGGAACTCACTACCTCAACCTGTCCGGCTATCCCCTACTCTTGCTACCTTCAGGCGATCCCTGAAAACTCACCTCTTCAGGGAAGCCTATCTCCAACTAATCTTTTACCACTTCCATCAGCTCATTCCCCACAGTTACAACCTTTTGTACCACCTGCCCCACCCTATTAGATTGTAAGCTCTTCTGAGCAGGGCCCTCTTAATCCTCTTGTATTTTATTGTATTGTAACTGTATTGTCTCCCTTTTATATTGTAAAGCGCTGCGTAAACTGTTGGCGCTATATAAATCCTGTATAATAATAATAATAATAATAATCATTCATATTCTCTGAAAAATGGCCAAGAAATCATAAATTCTGCCAGGGTGTGTAAACTTATGAGCACAACTATATTCCTTCCACTGACACCAATAATGGGCCATCAATCCTCTCACTGACACCAACAGTGGGGCAATCATTTCTCCCACTGACACTAATAATGGGGCACCATTCCTCTCACTGAAAACAATGGTGCTGCACTGTTCCTGCCACAAATACCAATGATGGGGCACTATTACTCCTCCTCTTGACCACATTTTTATAATCCCACTGACCACCAAGCCTGAGACATTGTGGACTCCCATAAATGCTGGGACATTTTCTACTCTCAATGGCCACAGTCCGGCGTCCCCTAAAGCCTGAAAAGCATTTAACATCTTGAAGGGACAATAGATAATTATTAATCTCTCCCACTCAATCCAAATTGTCTGGATTCATTCTAAAGCTCAACGAAGCAAAAACAGAACTATTTTGAGGTCACATAATGTACTAAGCAGCACATGTAATTGTGTCTATTGGAAGGTTAGTTCAAATAAAACATGTACACTAGAGGTGGGCACAACAGCCATCTCTATCATGAAATTGGTGTTTAATGGACGATGACAAATCCAGATGAACAATGAAGGATTAACCTCAAGAGGGTTTGCGTAAAGGTCTGAATAGAAAATAAATCTGTAGGTGAAACCTCATGTTGCCCATAGAATAATGGTAATCTCTCTTTGACAGATGATGTATAGATATTTCCTGTATTAGCCAGTTTTGTCAGGTATTTAAGCCTCAATAACTCGGAATATATGTTGTTACACAATTAAATAGTTTTTTTTTACCATTTACTTTACATAACCAGGAAACACTGCACTATTAAATTACAAATCCCAGATCTCTTTTATGCTGTGATATAAAGCACTTTCCTGAAACCGTGTTATAATGACAATGCAGCAAAGCTTAAAATTAGCTGTCAGTTCTAAAAAAAAAACTTAAAAGCATAGCCTAACCTATGCATTCTATTTGTCTTTATTTACCCTAAAGAATACCCATGACATCCTATGCTTAAAGTATAACTAAGGGCAAACCTTTTTTTTATTTTATTTTGGAAAGAGTGCAAAGGGATTAGAACACCTGTCAAGTCTTTATTTTTGTCTGTGTCCACGCTAGGGAAATTCACCCTATCTAATTGCCCTGTTTACTATTATCACTAAAAGTGAAAATGAAAGAACTGCTTAATTTTGTGTTTTCCCAAGAACAGCAACATAGGGGAAACCATCCAATGGGGACACTAGTTTTGGTGGCCCCAGTGACAAGCAAGAATTCCCTCAGTTTAATGGGATTTCCTCTAACTTCCTGTTGAGGCAGCGAGCAGCTGGCTGTGGGGGCAACCAAACAGGCATGCTCCTGACTGACGGCTCTGTGTGTCCATTCACACACAGAGCTGCATCTCAGCCCCCCTCCATCTCCTAGTTGGCTCACTGACTGTGATTGACAGCACACCTGGGCCAATCAGGAATGCAAGTCTGCCCCCTATCTACTCATTATTTATATGCCTCTATTGAGGAGACTTTAAAAGTTTAGTTAGGACTGCAGTATGCAGAGAGCCTTGGCGATAGCCTGCAGCTTAACCATGTATTTGCAAATGCGTTCAACCAATCCTCTGCTTCTAACATATACAGTTAGACAGTTGAATTTGGCTTGCTGTTTGGGTGATAAGTGTGAGCCTGGTTATTACGTATACAACTTTAATTATAATTACTGTTTGCTTAAAAACGCATCTCATTCAAAGTCCGAAAAACTCCTTTCTCTCTTTTAACCAACAGGGATGGAGGTGTATGCTTTTCATATGCCTCATTTAAAGTCCCAATCCTAGTTTTCTTTATACTACACAGGGATGGAGATGCGTTTTGTGATACCCTTATACATTTATGCGTTTTTTCCAGTGCTCTTTACTGCTATACCAATCATAGGTAGGGGCCGTGACACACCCCCAGTCACCTGCCCCCTATCTACTCATTATTTATATGCCTCTATTGAGGAGACTTTAAAAGTTTAGTTAGGACTGCAGTATGCAGAGAGCCTTGGCGATGGCCTGCAGCTTAACCATGTATTTGCAAATGCGTGCAACCAATCCCCTGCTTTTAACATATACAGTTAGACAGTTGAATTTGGCATTCTGTTTGGGTGGTAAGTGTGAGCCTGGTTATTACGTATACAACTTTATTTATACTTACTGTTTGCTTAAAAATGCATCTCATTTAAAGTCCCAAAAACTCCTTTCTCGCTGAGAGGTAAAGCTCTCGTGGACTTCTTTCCATCGAAAGGGGGCTTTGGGTCCAGGCACCGGCATGTTTACTTTGTGAAGCCAGCTGTGATTGCTTGCAGGTTCATAGCCGGTTTCCCACTGCCCATGTACAAGCCGAGCTACGCTTTATGAATGGTCCCACAACTTTCTGTGATGTGACACCCAGAAGGCTGCGGTGTAAATAATTGCCAGCACACCCCGGATCCTTAAATTGAGTCTAAACTGCTTTATTAAAGTATTATCACAAACAAGAGAGTCACGCAGTACCCCTTTGTCAGGCATGTGATGTGACGAGAAGGTAATCCTACCCAGGGGCATAACTAGAGCATTTGGCACCCAGGGAGGATCCTATATCTGGCACCCCCCCCCCACATTAAAATGTAAAAACACCCCTCTGTGCCCCCTGCATATCTCTGCATCCTTCAATATCTCTTTGACACTTCTGTGTACCCCCCTCTCCACAACTGCACCTCTGGACCCCTTTACATTTCACAGCACCCTGCACCTCTGGACCCCTTTACATTACACAGCCTTGCACCTCTGGACCCCTTTACATTACACAGCCCCCTGCACCTCTAGACCCCTTTACATTACACAGCCCCCTGCACCTCTAGACCCATTTACATATCACCCTGCATCTCTGGACCCCTTTACATTACACAGCACCCTGCCCTTCTGCACCCCTTTACATTTCACAGCACCCTGCATCTCTGGACCCCTTTACATTAAACAGCCCCCCACAGCTCTGGACCCCCTGCATGTTACACAGACTCCCCTTTTAGTGCAGCCCTCTTTTAGTGCAGACCCCCCTTTCAGTGCAGACCACCCCTTCAGTGCATACCCCCCTTCAGTGCGGACCCCTCTTTAGTGTAGGCCCCCCTTCAGTGTAGACCACCTTGTGTGATATCTGGTACCGGGATCACTCAGGCACACAGCCCGTGGCCGCAAGAGGGTGGATGGTTGCTGCAGCAGTGTGTCACCTTGCACACCCCCTCCCACTTTCATCGATTCGCCACTGTAGCTCTGCTCGTCTCGCTCCTGCAGTCTGCCTGCCTGATATCTGGGACCGGGATCACTCATACACACAGCCGCAGCCGCGAGAGGAGGGGATGGTTCATGCAGCGGTGTGTCTCCCTGCACCCCACACAGCCCCCCCGCATCGCCACTATAGCTCTGCTCGCCTCTCCCTGCCTGTGCCTTTCACTGTGCCGCTGCCAAATACCGCGGCGATGTCATTGATATAATTGCGGAGGGGAGTGCCGGCCTGACACCCCCCCAGTGTGTGGTACCTGGGGCGGCACGCCCCCCGCCCCCACTTAGTACGCCACTGATCCTACCGGAAGTGGGAGCCGGTACCTGTAAAAACCAGGTGAAGTTCTGCTTTAGGTGCAGAAGACTATTTGTGATCAACAGAACTGTGGAGCATAGGTGTGCACAGTCTATTGCATTAGGGTGTGCTCAAACACATATGTGTGTGTATGTGCATGTGTATATATACTGACGGTGTCAGTAGAGCAGTGGACAGTATCAGTAGGGCAGATATTGGTGTCAGTAGGGCAATGGATGGTGTCGGTAGTTGTTTTTTTGTTTGTTTTTTATAACTTTATTTTACAAATCATTTAGGATCCCCGTTAAGGGGTTTTGGTGAAGTATCAGGGGTTTAAACAGGGGGAATAAGCCCCACACTGGGTGATTAGGGCATTCCCAGGCACACCTGTAACACCCTGTGCACACGCCTCTGCTGTGGAGATATGTTTTCTCATTAGTAGAAGAGATGCTGTAAAAATATTTGTACACCTAAATATACACCTATATGAAGTAGTAATGTAATACCAGTGATTCTGACACGATTTTGCAAGGGTCTGACTGAATACCTGAAAGCAGTGGCGGTGCGTCCATTAAGTGCACACGGGCACCGCCCTCTTTCTTCAGCCACCCCCTCTATGTATAATAGATCGATTCATACATTGCATGAATCTATCCATGGCCGCTGTAGCCACCCCCTATTCAGGGGTCCGGCCCCTTTTTGGTTGCCAGGTGCCTGAATTACAACGAATAGGAGTTTTTTTAAGCACCTGATTAGTGCTATAGGCTCTAATAGTCTTCAAAAAAGGTGAATTGCGAGCGCAGAACATTGCGCTCGCAGTCCACCCAGGTGTGTTTCATATTCATTTGCTTTACTAACACTGAATCACCTCTCCGCCAATCAGGAGGCACGGATCTAATACTGGCCACCTGATTGGCTGAAGGCAGAGGCGATCCCATTGGCCAATTGGAAAGAATTACAGCGTTCGCAAATAAGTATAATAAAATAAATTACAGACAATAAATGCAATAATTCATAAACCATTCGAGAGTCCAAAAATTGTAATATGTGACGTGCTCAAATATTAAAGTGAAGTCGTGATCCAAAACTCAAGGTACACCACACTCCATCCTGTGTTCCCACTCACTGGATGGAATGGACTCCTAGCTTTTCAGTCTGGGGGTCATTCAGGCTTTGAGAAGTTGGCCAGGGATGGCTAGATCATATCAGTGTATCACAAAGATCTCCATAATTTGTAAACATCAAATGTGGACCATGATACCAGAAATAAAAAGAAAAGGTGCCATAGTGAAGTACTGTTGACCAAGACATTTATTGCGCAAGTGGACAAGTACTTACAAACTGATGGGCAAAATTAAGCAAAGCATGAATCCTGTAAAAGTTTACAACAGCAGGCGAACGCCGTTAGCGTGCGTTTGAATGAAAGACTGTGCCTTTTTGACCAATCGCTTCAACTTGACTATATACTTCAACATAGGGGTTCCTTTTAATTTTTCATATGTTTCCTCATTATTCACTAATCTGTTTAATTGAGGATAACCTGCCCACCTTCTTCATCTGCTCCTCTAATTACAATCTGTTTGTTTTGTTCCAACAATTGTAAAACTCTTTCTATCTCTCTTTTACGTCTACTGTGTTTGGTTTGTAAATCTTATATATCTTTCTCAACTAGGGATTTAAAAACTTCTGGAAACTGATTATTGGTGTTTTTCGGGTTAAAAACACAATTGTTCCTTAAATTGGTATGATAATAGTAAGATGGTTGGCCGCCCAGCAAAGCAGAAAGAAGAGATGCAGGGAGGACACCGGAGCCATCACCTGACCCATGCTACCAGTCCTACAGCTCACCGCCGTCACCCGCTGCCTGACCTGCCAGCTCAATGAGGTAGCAACTACTTATAATGGCTCCTGCTGGTTGCTATAGGCAACAGCACTTATTTTTACAGTTCTGAATAGCAGGCAAAGCACACAAGTCCTTCCCAGGGTTGCTAGGGGCAACGGCTGGCAGTCACACGTGATCAGGTGGCCACGGAACGAGCCCCAAAAGTAGTGGTACCCCTATAGGGGCTGCTGAAAGTTGTGGCCCACCTATCACCCTGCCCAGTCTGGCATTCACTTCCCAATCATCTTGGAGACAATGAACAGTCCAGATATTTGTTTTGTTATTTTATTGAGGGATTTGAACTTGGATAGGGGTAGAAGTATATGGGATGCCCAATAGAACAAACAATTGGTTGATTGTATTTTTAATCAGTTGGGACACTATATACACTTTACAGCTCCAGTCTCCTCCAGCACAACACTTGTTTGTAGACTGTCTCTCTCTCTCTCTCTCTCTCTCGCTCCTGCACAACACTTCACTTACCAGGTACAGCTAGCACATAGTTAGGCCCAACACTGACTCAGTCAGGCCCTAGAAATGGCCATTTCCATGCAGGGGCCATGGGTCCTCTAATCAAAAATTAGGAAATCTTTGTGTGCTAGCTGACCTATGGTGGACTACTGCTCCCAGTAATCCCTCTTCAGGCCTTGCAAGCCCTCCTGGCCACAGCTGCCCGCCTCCACTGCCCGTGACATTGCAATCCTTACTGACTCCATCCCCAGCTCTGACTGCTTCCTCCCAGTCCTCTCTGGCATGCCTCTCCAGTCCTCCCACTAACACATGGCACTCACCAGCCCTCCTGGCTGCACACATCAGCGGTTCTCTCCTGCAGACTTGCCCGGCCATACTAGCTCTCGCTGTCCTCTCTCTGACTCCTCTCTGTGCTTCCTGTTTAGATCCTTCATGCGTTCTTGTAGGGATCCATCTTGCACCCGAGTCCCAGGCCCAAGGTCACCCCCCAGAATGGGCAGCGCTCTCAAAGGCCCCCGACAGCCTAGTTGGGGATTGGTCAGGGGTCCCTGAGACACCCCAACAGCTCCACCTCTCTGGTGACAGTGAACTAATGCTGTATGTGAGTCACCAGCCTACTCTGAGCCACTCTAGGTACATACAAATCAAAACAAACAGGCCTAGCTTCCAGCTAAGCCTGTTGAAATTTACCTGCACTCACCAAAAATCTCACCTCTAGCACCTACCTACGTAGAGGGTGCTACATTAATATAATATTTAAAAGTCTTACACAGGGCATGCTCACAAATCGCCAGATGGTGGTAGTACAGGTTAACTCAATTGCTGATTTTATACAGAGCAATTGTCTAGCAACTGCAACCACATTCTAACAACATGCGATCGCAGAAATGATTAATAGGATCAAGGCAATGTACCATCAAGTTTACCTGGTGCTTACCCCCAAAGGGGCTGCTGAAAATGTACCCAGGTCTCCCAGAATAGTAAAGAGGCTGCTAGTCACAAGCACAGTTCAATGCACACCGTCAATTTAGGCTCATGCTAGTGGATGTCTTTTGAATATTTATTGCTGAAGAACTTTAACAGTAGAGGGATTTAAGGTCACAGAATACTCCAGAGCAATCAATTGAAAACAATGGGAGGAAAAACGCATTAATCTTACAATAGCAGCCTCTCCTTGAGGTAACAGGAAATGGGTAGAAAATCTAGGACCCTATAGCAGAAGTCCCAGTTCATATAGCAACTTGGATCTCTTCTAGCACTTGTACAAATAATTGTCCACAGCAAGGTCTTTACAGTGTCCCAGGAGCTGTCTGCCGCCCAGTATCCACAATTATTTCTTGTGAGTGAGGGATAAAAAAAATTCTTCTAAAGACCAGGACCTCAAGCTTGTGCCCTCCAGCAAGTAAAATCCTTTGGCAATCTTCTCCAGGCCCTCATCCTAGCAGTTGTTGAGACCCAGACCATAATCATTGGTTCAGTGAGGCTGCTCACAGGGACAGCAGCCCCCAAGAAAGCTGGAACAACCCTGGAGAGAAAATGACACTTTGGCAAGGCTTTCCAAGCATTTATCACCTCCCAAGCCACCTTCTGAACACCTCCCTCCTGGGATTGGCTAGGATATGATAAATATTTACCCTGGTCATTTGAATCTCCCTGCCCTATACGCTTAAAACGGCTTTCAGAGGCAGGTAGGAGGAATCAAACACTCAGCTCAGGAAACTTTGAACAGACCAAAACAATCAATCACTACTCCATTCACTACTGTGAAGCGAAAAACTACATTTAACATAGCAGCCTAACTAGAGGAGGGTTATACATTTATATACATTTTTTGTGGCAAGGATGTTGGTAGTTTGCCTTATTATATTTATTCTTTGTGAAAACTGTTTGAAAGTGCTTGTGTGCATGGCTAGCTTTTGATCTTTCATGGATAGTGCTGGATTTGTCTTCAGTGACGTCGACAAGACACACTTGCAAGATCCAGCCATCAATGAGGGATGAACGAATCAATCTGTACAAGTCAGAACAAGCTCGTTCCAAGCTGAGGTTGCAAGGAAATGGTTCACTTTGTTTGGTGAGCTGTACAGTATATATGTACTGTATGTATGTAAATGTTTGTTCAGTCATACCCGCTCTCTTTGGGCACTGTCTGATATGATTGAAAGCCTTTTTCCATAGATTTTTTGGGGGAAATATTTTTTTAGAACATTGATCCATAGGACTTTCCCCAACACTCCTTAATTGCTCTGCTTTGGGCTGGCATACGGAATGTAATAACCCATATACATAACCAATTAGTATATACATACTAGCGTCAGTGTAGGCAGGAGACAGTTCATCTACCAGCATGCCTATGGAATGTGGGAGGAAACCAAAATACATGGAGGGAAACCTAGGTCAACACAGGGAAAACAAGCAAACTCCATGCAGAAATAAAACACTATAATTCTTCCTTATTGGACCGATAAGCAACAATCATTCCATGCCATAATCCACTGCCATATTACTTTCCCGTTGGATACCGATGCCCATTGTTTACTTGAACCATTGTTTACTTTCATGTTTACTTGAACCATTGTGGGTAGCCACATTAGATTTTTACCAAATCCTTTTTGTGTTAATTATTTTTTTTACCAAATCCATCCAACAGGAGACAGATTATGAAAATATCACTTAATAGAGATGGACACCTATTTGGGTTGTAAGACCTAGGCCCCTTTCAAACTGGTGCACTTTTACCATGCTAAAACACACATTTCCAGTGTTACAAAAGTACATGAAAATTTTCCGCCTGTAACTGTTCACATTGTTATACTACATTTGCACTACATTTTGAAAAGACCTACATACTACATCTTAGGGGTGTTTTTTAAAAAGCGATGCGTTTTTGGTGTGTTTTTTGAGTCACATGTCCAAGTTTCACAAATGCACTGGAATACAGAAAATACAGACAATGCACCATAAACACATTAAAAGCACATTAAAATCGCGAAATGTGCATTTGCAAAACACATACCGCGCTTTTAAGCATACCAGCGTGAAAGTGGCCTTAGCCCTTTTAAACTTTTTAGACCATCAATGTGCATTAAGAACTATTCAGAAAGCAGGTTAGAGAAACAAGGCAAATCATTTAAAGTTCTGCAAAATAGAGTATTACTTATGATGACACATGTAGAAAATAAGAACTAAATTACAGATTTACTGGAAGTCTATTGTTACTGTTGATAATAAACAATTATTTATTTATTATAAACCTGGAATATTTTACAAACTTTCCAGAGACCATTAGTCAAAGGAGACTAATGGTCTCTGGAAAGTTTGTAAAATATTCCAGGTTTATAATAAATAAATAATTGTTTATTATCAACAGTAACAATAGACTTCCAGTAAATCTGTAATTTTGATCTTATTTTCTATAGTACTTCCACTTTCCACTTTCAATTTTTATTCTGCTTACAATGGAATCAAATTGTTAAATATTAAGCTAATATGACACGATCGGAAATTCTGACAGCAAAAGTCCAATGTGAGCTTTTGAACGGATATTCTGACCGTGTGTATGCTCCATCGGACTTTTGCAATCGGAATTTCTGCCAACAAAAGATTGAGAGCTGGTTCTCAAATTTTCAGACAGATAAAATTCCTATTGGAAAATCCGATCGTCTGTAGCAATTCCGACGCACAAAATTCTGACCCATGCTCAGAAACAATTCGAAGCATGCTCGGAAGCATTGAACTTCATTTTCTCGGCTCATCGTAGTGTTGTACGTCACCGCGTTCTTGACGGATGAAAGTTCAGAGAACTTTTTTGTGACCGTGTGTATGCAAGCCAAGCTTGAGCGGAATCCCATTGGAAAAAACATCCAAGG
Source organism: Rana temporaria (assembly GCF_905171775.1). Taxonomy (NCBI): domain Eukaryota; kingdom Metazoa; phylum Chordata; class Amphibia; order Anura; family Ranidae; genus Rana; species Rana temporaria. The sequence goes on along the minus strand of NC_053491.1, from coordinate 105,394,447 downwards.
TGTACGGGGCATTAGGCCTTAAAAACCTGTATATAATGTATATAGTATAATATAAGAGAGAGCGATATGGTGATTTACAGATATAGAGGCCCAGATTCTCGTATCTCGGCGTAAATCTCCGCGGGCGTAACGTATCTCGTTTACGTTACGCCGCCGCAAGTTTTACGGACAAGTGCTTTATTCACAAAGCACTTGCCTGTAATGTTGTGGCGGCGTAGCGTAAATCCTCCGGCGCAAGCCCGCCTAATTCAAATGATCCAGGTAGGGGGCGTGGATCATTTAAATTAGGCGCATTCCCGCGGCGATCGTACTGCGCATGCGCCGTCCCTAAAATTTCCCAACATGCATTGCGCGAAATGACGTCGCAAGGACGTCATTTGTTTCGACGTGAACGTAAATGGCGTCAAGCGCCATTCACGGACGACTTACGCAAACAGCATTCATTTTTAAATTTCGACGCAGGAACGACGGCCATACTTAACATTGGTTGCCCCTCATATAGCAGTGGCAACTTTTTACGCATCGCAAATCTAACGTAAACGTCGTATCTTCACTGCGTCGATCACGCGTACGTTCGGGAATTCGCGTATTTTGCTAATTTGCATACTCGTTTGGGAAAACGACGGAGGCGACACCTAGCGGCGAAAAAAAATTGCATTTAAGATCCGACAGCGTAAGAGCCTTACGCCTGTCGGATCTAATGGTTATCTATGCGTAACTGATTCTAAGAATCAGTCGCATAGATACGACGGCCCAGATTAGGACTTACGACGGCGCACATGGCGTTGCGCCGTCGTAAGCCCTTTCAGAATCTGGGCCAGAGATTTTATCTTTCAAAAACTGATCTTTGGTGCCTATGGGGTGCCTACCCCAAGATATATTTTCTTAAGATTGTCAGCTTTAGGTAAACTGGTATTTAAATTTTACATGGCTGTGGTCCCTTTGAATTGCATATTGGTTTCTTATATTTCTTAGAAACCTAGTTGAAATATTCCCACCAGAATTCCCAATGTTACGCATCTTAATAATGATGTAATTCTCCAAAAATAGAATTCCACAATCAAGAATAAACCAATAGCTGGAGAATCCATTTTTGAAAGCTTGACATCTTCCCTATAATGTTTGGGGAGAGTTTGGGATAAATTATTAAGGGTATTTTTTTTTACCATTGTAGTATCTAATACTCCTTTTTGAGTGGAGTTGACATTTAGGGTACACATGGATAGGGATGAGCAAATCGGACAAAGTTTGGTTCATTGGACATTCAGCGAACTTGGTGGGAAGTCTGCAAACTCTGAACATAGGGCCAAATCTTCAAAGGAGATACGCAGGCGGAACTGCTGTTCAGCCTGCGTATCCCTGTGCCTAACTTTGGAAACGATCCTCAAAAGGATTTTTCCAAAGTTAGGCAGAAGATCTGACATCTGTAAGACACTTACACTGTCAGATCTTAAGATGCAGTACCGCATCCGCCGCTGGGGGCATTTCGAGTCGAAATGCCGCCTAGCGTATGCAAATGAGTATGCAAATGAGTACTTAAGCAGATCCACAAAGCTTTTAAGCTTTGTGTTTTCTGCGTAAGTTACGATTTGCTTGCGCAAAATTAGGGCTGGTTTTACAATGTGTAAAGTTAGTACACCATGTAAAACCAGACCTTTTTTTCGATCGCCGCGTTTTTTTTTTAAATTTGATTTTTTTTCCCCGTCGCGTAACTTTTTTTTCACCCGTCGCAACTTTATTGTCCCGTCGCAATCCACAAAGCCCGGCGTAAATTACGTTCGCGCGCTGCACGTCGGGAAAAATGACGTCACACGCATGCGCAGTACGTCTGGCGCAGGAGCGCGCCTCATTTGAATAGGAATCGCCCCCTCGAGAAGACGACCGCCTTGCGACGGAGGCACTTAAGTTACACGGCGTGTAATTTCTAGGTAAGTGCTTTGAAGATCGGGCACTTAGGTAGAAATTTAACGCCGGTGTAACTTAACTGCTGAAAGTTAAGTTAGGCTACGTTTTTGAGAATTTGGCCCATAGTTCTGCATGTTTTAATTTTGTAATCTTTTTTCTGGCCCTTTATTGAAGCTTGGCAAATGCCCTGAGTGTGTCGATATTTTATACGTGCAATACCTCCAAAACAAAGCAAGGCTAAAGTTGAATTAAAGCCTCTCAAAAGCTTTAGGTACTTCAAGCAAGCTTTGTCAAAGGCTTCTATGAAGGCTTTGAAGACGCTTTGAAGCACCACTAAAGCTTCATGGAATATAATTTTTGAAGCAAAGCCAACACAATTTGTAAATCAGACTGTAAGCTAACCATTGTATTTAGTGACAGGTGCTGTGACCATGTGATCATTCAAGGAGCTTTAAAAAAGCGTGTCTGAAGCCATGTTTTGAAGCAAATGTAAACTAGCCCTTTACACTTGCTTCCAAACATGGCATTGGACATGCTTTTTGAAATCACTCTAAATGTCAATCAAGCACCTGTCACTAAATAAAATGGTTAGCTTACAGTTCTGTTCACACATTGTGTTTTCTTTGCTTTAAAAATTATACCCTATGTCGCTTTAGTGGTCCTTCAAAGCCTCTTTAGAAGTTTATGACAAAGCTTGCTTGAAGCACCTGAAGCATTTGAGAGGATTTTATTCAGCTTTAGCTTCGCTTTCTTTTGGAGAAATTGCAGGTATGAGATATCAACATGTGTATTCAAATAAAGCATACAAAGGCAGGCAGCAAGGAACACACTCCCAATACAAATGTGCAAAATAATATCTAAAAGAATAGATTTTAGATATGAGATATCAACACATGCTCACAGGGCTTTTGCCAAGCTTCAAAAAAGCACCACCGTAGCATCATAAAAGCACCACCAATGCATCTTGAAAGCACCAATGAAGTGCTTCAACTTCAATACATGTGTTTTTGATGCTTTAGCCATGCTTCTGCGATGCTTCGGTGGTGCTTCGATGATGCTTTATGTTTTAATGAAGCTTGGCAGATGTCCTGTCTGTGTGTTGATATCTCATACCAACAATACCTCCAAAACAAAGCGAAGCTAAAGCTGAGTAAAAGCCTCTCAAAAGGACATACAAAGTGTCAAAAAAAGTCTAAATCTAAAAAGCTTCCTGAGGATGTCTTGTGTTTGACAAATGCAATTTTTGTGGTTAAAACCAATTTGCCAATATTATCCACATTACACACATGCTCCTCAATCCCCCTCCAAAGTGCTCACTCACCAGAGATATTTGACCTCTTATTGTAAAATAGGCAGGTCAAACATAATCTATGTTCTATGGCAGAAAAATCTTCCTTTAACAACCACAGAAATTGCTCAGCCACAGGACAGTAAACCCAAGTTAGCGCTGCAGCACATCATCATCATCGCATACCTCTTTATTTAGATAAGTTCATAAGAAAAAACAGAAATGCACTTACAACATATTGTGCCTGTATTGGCACTCAGTAAAACCAGCCAACTAAATTCTGCAGGGAAGGGTCCCTGCTTTGTTTACTTCCTGGAGCCAGAGTGTGCTCCAGACAGCGGAGGTGACACCAGACAAGAAGTCCTGCCCCTACACGTTTTGTCATACACCAGACATCCTCAGGAAGCCATGTTAGATTTCGACACTTTATATGCATTTCATACATACTTTGTTTTGGGCACACAGTAAATTGGACACATTTTTATTTTATTGGATCACTTTATAACTGAATTTGTTCATTGCACATTGTTTTGGCTTAAGCACTTAGCAGAAGGAATATAGAATAATTTAGATTTTAGAGAAATGTGGAAATTATTTGTGACAGCACTTTAATAACAACAATTTTTTAGCACTGTTTACTTTTTTAGTAAAACCGTTCATCCTGTATCTACGGTTAGGTGTAACCCTCATTGGTTTGAACAGAACCCAATATCTCAGCTATATTGCATTTTACGTATAAAAAAGTGGCAAAAAGAATGCAAAATGTGTGTACATCATGAAGCACATACATTAAAAATGACATCATTATGGAATTAAGACACTCTGGGATATCATGCCTGCTGGTGCCTTATTATCCTTCTGGGATCCCTTTACCGAATTTGGGTTACAGAGGTGGATGTATTTTGGCTACCTTAAGCTATGTGATGTTACCTAGGCTCAGTTCTCACACACCCCACATTGGCAATGGATACCATTGAGGACCTTCTTGGTCAAGAGTCTTTACCAAAGCCACTTTCCTCTCTTTACTTGGCTTTACTTAGTATTGAGTCTCCCAAGATGGAGAAGCTATGGGAGGAGTGGAGGGCTGACACCTCGACCCTGGACAGGGAAGACTGTTTCAAGATCGGCCCCAATCTAGTTATCTTCTCTAGGGACAGATTAATTCAAAACAAATGTTTGCATATAGTGTACTACACTGCCTAGAGATTGCACAGAACTTACCCTCAGAGGTCTCCTGATTGCTTGTGCTGTCAAACGGCTGTCAGTACATACTTTCATGTGTTCTGGAGTTTCCCTACAGTGGTACAGTTCTGGACGGATGTCTTTGAAATTAAAGTTCGTATTCAGCTATCCTTCCCAGTGTCTCCAGAGTTGGCGATACTGGGTATCCAGGATGATGCACAAAGGCATCACTGCACCAAATAGCTGGTCTTCTATTTATTGTATTATGCTAAAAAAATTATACTATGTAATTGGAATGCACCCTCCCCCCCCCCCCTCTGTGGCTTTGTGGGAGAGTTCAATTAATGCTATACTGCCTATGTATAAACTGACATACAGTATGCTAACAGAAATTGTCCTAAGAAGTATGATAAGATTTGGCAGCCATGGGCGGCCCAGTAATGGTGTTTTTCCTCCTTCATCTGGTGTTTGGGTTTATGTTTTCTTTGTTTATGCTCCTTATATTTTATTTTTTTGGGGTCTACCCATATTTTATATTGTTTGCCCATTCTTGGCTTTGCCATGCACTACTGTGACTGTATACTGCTGTGACTATCTGTACCATCCTGTCATTTGATGTTATAGTACTATGCTTATGTTTTCAATAAAGTACCATTCTGGTAATTAAAAATGACATCATTGACTGCAGGCTTCATTTAAGTGCGTTCAAACTGCAAAGTGCTTTTAAATATGAAGACTTTCATTGTAAAATAGTGCTTTTCTGCATTGAAATCTATTATTGTTAACAGTAAGAAAAATCACCATGGTCAAAGAATTCTAGTTAATTCTTTTATTACAGTGGTACTAACTTGCCCTAAAGTAGAGAACTGGGACAACAGGACTTTGTTTGTATAATGTAATTAAAGATAGCCTACGCCATGTATGACGCGTGTTTAGTTTTAGTATTTAGTACGCTATGCCAAATATCTTTACAAGCATACACTGGCCACACTTGTGTATCAGTGACAATGTGTTCCTAAATATAAATTTGATTAAATGTTGAATTACTGCATATGAATTTTGTCTTTTATCACCTATAATTTTTTGTTACACTTAACAATTTACTTTTAATTATTATACTCTTGATTTATTCTTCTTTTCTTTCTGACTTTTTTTTAAACTTGGTGTGCTTACATTCCTTTTGTGGTGTCAGGGCACCAGGTTGCCTGGAGAATACTTTGCAGACATTCAGCTGATGCTCTCCACCTGCAATCATATTCTTTCCTTCTAAAATTCCAGCTTCTTTCCTAGTATGAAGCCAAGGTCAGTGGTATATTTTCACTGTGCATTTTAGCTGGATGTGGTTAAACAACAAGATTCCAAGCCCTTTGCTTCAACCCACCAGGCAGTGAAGTGAGATGGAATGAAAAACTGATAAGCGCTTGAGACATGCAAGATTAAATTATTTGTAATTAGCTTTGAAAGCATGCACAATTAAAACTGAACTCCAGAGGGGCAGGTAAATACACAGTTGAAATACAAATATGTGAACTATTTTCCCTGGTATATCATTTGCTGTTCATCCAGTCTTGAGATTCCACAACAGTCACATTGGAAGCAGGCTGCCCATTTTTCATACACATGTCCAGCATTGTGTAACTGAGCCCCCACTTGCAGACAAAGCTGTGAGGCCACCCATTAGTTATCGTGCCCACACTCACACCCTCTTCATCTGCACAGATACAGGCCCAATGCTATTCTGAGTCATTCTCCTGACCACAGAGTACTCCTCACACAGGACCCTGTCATTTATCATGATCCATGTTAGGGCTCGGGGAATCCAAAGGAACACCCTTGGCCCATGTCACCCAATGTGCGATACTTTAGAGCAGGGGTGTCAAACTCAATTTCATCGTGGGCCGCATCACCATTATGATTGCCCTTAAAAGGGCCAGTTGTATCCGTAAGATTAGATGTCCAGTGCATCCTCTCCCCTTACATTAGATGTCAAGAACCACCCCACCATCAGAAGTTCAGTCCTCCCACTCTCCCTTACATCACAGTGCACCCCCATTTCCTTATGCTTATGCTGGGAAGAAGCTGGATGCATTGTTTGAAAGCAGAAAGTAAGGGTCTGGAGTAGGACCACAGGAGGGCTGGAGCTCTCTTGCACCTGCAGCAGAGTTGCAAGGGCCACATGAAATGGCCTTAGAGGATTCCTGTCCTCTAACCACCACCTGCTCCTGAGTGGACCAGGTTTGCACACTTTTTATTTTAAATTATTTTTTATTTAGACATTTGCTCTTATGGTATGCCCTCAGTCATATATAAAAAATATACATTAAAAAACATTTAGTTATATTTCCATAAGACATTATTTTTATCGTCAACCGTGTAGCCTTTTGTGTATTATTTATATTTTTCTTTTTCCTTCTTCCCTTCCCTTCCCCCCTCACCCCTTCTCCACCCCTCCCCCCTCATACCCCTCCCCCCCATCTCCCTAAATTTGTACACTATTGTATCTAAGTATCATTTTTCTTCTACCCCCAGGCTTCTCTAGGATATGGTGCGTGTGCTTTTTCTCCCTTGGATTATGCTTTTTTACTCCTTTCCACCCCCCCCCTGTACCCAGCTGGGCTCCCTATCTCCGGAGTCTATCCATTACCAGTTGTGGTGGCGCGAGACTGGCATCCTCCAGCCATGGTTGCCATATAAGTTCAAATTTGCTTGTTTCCCCCCCTACGACTATATGACAATCTTTCTCTTAGAAGTAGGGAGTTTACGTATTGGATCCATTGCCTCCCTGTGGGTACCCCTGGTGCCATCCAATATCGTGTGATAAGTTTTCTCGCCAGATATAACAATCTGGTTGTCATGAGATACATTTCTTTTGAAAGCAGCTCGAAATCTATAGCACCAAGTAAGTACACCAAGGGATCTAAGGGAACTGGTACCTGAGCCAGTCTAATTATACACTGGGAGACTTCCTCCCAATACCAATGTAATTTTGGACATCTCCATATTAGGTGTATAAAATCCCCCTGATGTACTTTACACTTTGGGCATTGGGGGGAGTCTCTTCCCCCCCCCACCTGTGCATCTGTAGTGGTGTTCTATATGCCCTATGCAAAATAAATAATTGTGACAGTCTATGAGACGCAGATACCGATACTACAGGAATGGATTCTAAGGCTCTGTCCCACTGGTTCTGATCTATATCCCCTATATCTTCTACCCATTTACTACGGCATCTCAGAGAGGTATGATCCTGCACCGTAGATAGCAATTTTATATAGATTTTTGATATAAGTCCTCTCCGGTCATCCGTTCCGAGGACTTCCTCTATCAGGGGTGATGAAACTATTGCTAATGATTGTGTTATTTATTGTGCCTACAAAGTGTGTCGGATTTGGAGGTATTGATAAAACCCCCTTGGGTTTAACTGGAATTCCTGACATAGCTGTTCGTATGTTTTTAATACCTCCCCTCATACAGATGTGCAAAAAAATAAATCCCTTTCTCTTTCCATAGGGTAAATCCTCTTAGTTCCTGTGGTCTGATAAAATTGTGTCAAGCGTATGTGGCGGCAACCAGGTGAGGAGTACAAAGACAAGTAGCTGTATAAATGTGAATGGTCCCAAAATAGTGTCAAGAGTGTCCAACATGTCTGCCGCAATATCGCAGTCATAATAAAAATCACAGATCGCCGCATTTACTAGTAAAAAAAATAAATAATAATAAAAATGCTATAAATCTATCCCCTATTTTGTAGACTCTATTAGCTAGATTCAGGTAGATGGGCGCATATTTGTGCCCGGCGTAACGCAACGTATATGCGCTACGCCGGCATAAGTCAGAGAGCATAATACATGATTCACAAAGCACTTGCTCTCCAAGTTGCACCGGCGTAACCGAAATTTGAAGGCGTAAGCTGGTGTAAGTGTAAAATGCAATATTTTTTCCTTTTTGCTATAATAAATATCCCCCAAAAATATATATATTCCACAAAAATTTCCCCCAAAATTTCCTCAGTTTAGGCCGATATGTATTCTTCTACCTATTTTTGGTAAAAAAAAATGCAATAAGCGTTTATCGATTGGTTTGCGCAAAATTTATAGTGTTTACAAAATAGGGAATAGTTTTATTGCATTTTTATTAATAATTTTTTTTTTAATACTAATGGTGGTGATCAGGGATTTTTTTCATGACCGTGATATTATGGCGGACACATCGGACAATTTTGACACATTTTTGGGACAATTGTCATTTTCACAGCAAAAAATGCTATAAAAATGCATTGTTTACTGTGAAAATAACAATTGTAGTTTGGGAGTTAACCACTAGGGGGGCGCTGAAGGGGTTAAGTGTGACTAACTGTAGGGGGGCGGGGCTGGACGTGTGACATCATTGATCGTGCTTCGCTATATCAGGGAACACACGATCAATGACAGCGCCACAGTGAAGAACGGGGAAGCTGTGTTTACATACAGCTCTCCTCGTTCTTCAGCTCTGGGGACCGATCGCGGGACTCCAGCGGCGATCGGGTCCGCGGGTCCGCGGAGCTTCGGACTGGGTTGCGGGCGCGTGCCCGCGACCCACGGCTGGGTCACTTAAAGAGGACGTATAGGTACGTGCTTGTGCCAAGCCGTGCCATTCTGCCGACGTATATGTGCAGGAGGCGGTCCTTAAGTGGTTCAAGCACAAGAAATAAAAACCACAGAGGTGATCAAATACCGCCAAAAGAAAGCTCTATTTGTGGGGGAAAACATTCATTTGGGTACAGCGTTACATGACTGTGCAATTGTCATTCAAAGTGTGACAGCGCTGAAAGCTAAAAAATGGCTTGGGCAGGGAGGGGGTGAAAGTGCTTTGTATTGAGGTGGTTAAGCAACATTAAGAATGGGTTCACACTATTGCGAATTGAATGCAGGTTTCCCCCGCATGTAATTTGCATATCTGGAGATTGTGACTTCCGGGACGGCTCTGGTGTGAATTCCTGTGTATTATCTGGTCCGTTTCAGGTCCGAATTTAGCCGAAAATTTGTGCTGAAATCGGACCTGAAACGGTGAATGGGGACACACCGGACCGCTGCTGTGAGCCGCTCCGTGCGGCAGTGTGAACCCAGCCTTAAAGCTCTGTTTTCTGCCAAAAAATACATCTTTATTGCTTTGGTACATGTTTCCTAGGGCCTTGTCCAACCCCTGATGCCATCTGCTTGACAATCCTTTGACTATTAACCTAGAAAATGGTCATTGTAATTTTTAACACTTGGCTCCCATTGACTTCAGCAGGGTTCAGTGTCAGCACATGAACGTTATAAATATTAGTCAAAACTTCAAACCTATCCAGGTACATTCAGCTCATCCCTCATACAGTATAACTAGACTGGTTGTTAAAATATATATATATATATATTTAATATCCTGGAATAATCCTTGTCTTTAAACACCAATAAGCTCGAACTTTATGACCACTGACATGGCAAAATAGGTTGTATGCAGAGCACACAGCCATTTTGCCTGTGTTAATAAGTACAGATTTCGTCTTAAAGCGGAGTTCCACCCAAAAGTGGAACTTCCGCTTAATCCACTCCTCGCCCCCTTACATGCCACATTTGGCATGTAATTTTTTGGGGGGGAGTGGGGGCTTCAGGAGTGGGACTTCCTGTCCCACTTCCTCCTTCCGCCGAGGGGCTGCAAAGGCGAATACTCTAATCGCCTTTTTGCAGCCCCTCCCTGTAGGCGATCGCCTGGGACACGTGACAGGTCCCAGGCGATCGCCTGTCCAATCAAATGGCGCAGTGGATGCCCGGCCGTGAAGCCGAAAGCTGTCACGGCCGGGTGCCCACAGTTGCAGTGGAGGCGCCGGCGGTGAAGGGGGGGACCGGAACGAAGCTCCCAGCGGCACGTCGCTGGACCGGGGAACAGGTAAGTGTATGTTTATTAAAAGCCAGCAGCTACACATTTTGTAGCTGCTGACTTTAAATAAACATAAAAAAAAGCCTGGAACACCCCTTTAATGTAATAATCCATCTTAAACTAAAATTCACTCACCATTCATTCGATTCCCATTCATTCAAGTCAAGAAACATCACTATCCTGTAAGTTCTCAGCTCAGCATCCCAGCAATCACTGCCACCGAGAGCCTCACGGCTCCTTTTTATTATATCAAAAGATCTCACCAACAGGAGGTGATTGGCTGCAGCAGATAATCACCTCCCCCATGGGAGTGGTCATCACAGGATGTCCCCTTCACACAGGAAATGTCCATATAAGGGCATCCCTCTAACAGGATGTCCAATACAATACATGAATACAACACAATACAATGATGGCTAAAGTCTAAGGCCCCTCGAGGATTTCAGCAGATTTTAATGCGATGGAGTGTACTCACTATCGCATTGAAATCCGCGCCGGCAACTTCCGGTTCCGGCGCCGTATGTAGGGGAAGCAAGCTCCGGAGGCTCCGCACCCACCGCTTGGATAATCAGCATACAAAACCCTAACATAGCTCCGGATTGCGGTGACCTGCATCCCTGCTCACTCCACGGGCCTCAGTGGATGGAACGATACCTCACACAAGCCCGAGCAACACGGGGCTCGGGCACAACGGAACCAGCCGCGGAGAACACGGCCCTGGGCAACATGGCCGCTGCAGAAAACGCACGCGGCGCTCCGTCATTGCAAGGCAATCAGCAGCCAAGCTCACACAGCAACCTGCCGGACAGCGGATTTCACCCCGAGGGGATGGACACTTCGCTCCCTGCTATACCTGACCAAGCCAGCACACATGAACGAATCGCTAAAGCGGTGGCGGCGCTGCTCTCACCTACCATCACAGCGGCGGTCGACAGGGCGGTCGCAGAGGGCATACAACAGCTCCGGAAGGAGATAGGAGAACACACTGCGAGGCTGGAAATGGTGGAACACAGGGTGTCCTCCATAGAAGAAGACCAACACTCCATGGAGACCGTCCTGGAACGATTCACACAAGACCAGCAGCACCTTCATGATCGCATGGAGGACCTCGAGAATCGCTCCAGGAGAAATAATTTGCGAATAATCGGCCTTCCTGAATCACACAAACAGAGTTCTCTAATGGACATCTGCTCGGCGGCCATACCGCAGATTCTAGGCCTCAACCACAGGTGTGTTGTGGAGAGAGCGCATCGCATCGGCGCCCAGTCTGAAGATCACACCCGCCCCAGGCCTGTTATTGCAAGGTACTTAAACTACGCTGACCGCACGGACATGCTGCAGGCCTTCCGTAAGTCCCGCTTGATAGAGTTTGAGGGACAAAATTTTTTATTATTTGCTGATTATTCGGCGGAAGTGTCACGCAAATGAAAGGACTTTCAGTCTATTTGTGCGGAACTTTATAAAAACGGAGTCCGCTTCACGCTAGCCTACCCAGCTATTCTGCGCCTACAAGCACCAGATGGAAAACAACACACATTCCAGTCCGCAGAGAAAGCCAGAGCTTTTCTTCAATCTTTATCTACCGAGCGTGAGCCCACAGCTACAAATGCAGATCGAGTGAAGCAAGGCCCTAGAGACCAGAGGAGCCCGCGCAAAGAACCTCCGAAACGCCTCAAGCAAACACAGCCATCCGACCATCAGGAATCTGGTTGATGAGTATTTACCCCTGCTTTGATCCCAGTGACACCTTACAACCCCCTTGATACTGTGCACTCTCCCCAGGAGCCCCAGCCATTAAAACTATAGGGCTACATCATGGTGCACCACCACCCATAGGTGTATGTCAAGGGAGTCTCAGTCTATACGAAATGGTGTGGTAATTATACACCTCCACAGTGGGTAATGTTAATATCATTGCTGATTTTGGTTCTGTTGATTTTGTTGATTTTACTGTTTTATTGTTTTATCGTTTTAATAGCTCACTAACACAGTCTATCTTTCCACGATTACTTGCCCTGTTTACAAAGAGGCCCGGCCAATATGGCTGCTAATGTGACAACTGTTGGGTTGTTATAGCCTTGTATAGCATTCTTCTAACGAGCAGTCACTATGTACTCCCACCGCAGGGTCACCCGCAACCGCCGCCAAGTATTATTTGACCTAGGGACGAATAACGTAACTATACCAGTCCTTCCCAATGAGGCTTTGTTGGGACAATTGTCTTTTCTACTGGCGGTGTGACGGTACATCCGGTGTGGGGATTACATACGGAAAAAAGCGAAGTCAATAATATGATTTGTGGTTATTTTGATGTTAATTTCTCCTGTCTTTTCCTTTCTGTCTCTCTTTTCTTTTTCCCATGAGAGGATGGTCCTACCAATGCAAGCTCAAGAACCGAAGGTACGTGGTAACATGCATATCTAAAGCCAACTTACAGAGACCGGGTAAGAGCTATACAAATTCACACACCTTTAACCCCTCTATACATTTCACATGACCCATTTGCAAATAGTGTCCTGGAATGTCAAGGGGCTTAGGTCACCGATAAAACACATGAAAATTCTCAGACACCTTAAAAGACTAAAAGTAGATGTTGCTCTACTTCAGGAGACCCACCTAGAGGGCAAAGATTTTTTCCGAATGAAAAAATTATGGGTAGGGGAAGTGATAGGATCGGCATCGGTCAAACGTAAGGCGGGCACGCTCATTTTAATACACAAGGACTTGGTATACGAATTAATTTCTGCTACCAACGAATCTGACGGAAGACGCACCTCCATACATCTTAAACTCCCATCGGGTGACCTACGGATCTCTAACATTTATGCCCCCAACTCTCCAGACCAGGACTATTTCACAAAACTGACTCCTCAGTTACATCCACATCACTCTATTCCCCACCTAGTGGGGGGGGACTTCAACTCAACGCTAAATGACCAGGAGGACAGATCTCAACCTAGGCCCAGACCTCGAGCATCGCACTCACTTCGCCCCACCCCTTTTTGTCGCATGGCCCAGGCATTAAATCTGACCGACACATGGAAAATGCAACACCCTATAGATACGGGTTTTACATTTTTCTCGCCGGTACATAAATCCTTTGCCAGGTTAGACTATTTCTTGTGCACGCAAACGCTCCTACCACGCATACATGATACGGCCATACATGATCTAGCGATCTCGGACCATTCTCCGATTTCGATCTCGCTCAACTTCTGTAGACCGGCTTCGCCTGTCATACAGTGGAGATTTCCAGCCTATTTGGCTCATAATGACGACCTCAAGGCAATGCTTAGCTCGGCGTGGGAGGAATACTCACAGGACAATATCCAACATTTAGACAACCCAAACTTATTTTGGGAGGCGGGAAAATCATATCTAAGGGGTAGGATCATATCGTACGCAGCAGGATACAAAAAAAATGCACAAAAGCAATATATAGAAGCTAGCAACCACCTACGTCAGGCGCAACAGTCCCTGAATGACTGTCGCACAGATGACAATCTTAAGACATGGTTGGCAGTCAAAGAACAATTTGATAGCTGGGCAGAAAAGGTAGAACGGACAAAACAATCGGCGACACAACTACTTTTCCATAAATTTGGGAACAAAGCTGGGAAACTTCTGGCCAGACTCACTAAAAGCCCATACACACCAACACACATCGACAAGTTAAGAAACCCCGACGGCTCCCTATCCACAACACCCGAGGATATCAATAAAACACTAAAAAAAATTTACAGCAAACTATACAGTGCACAACAAATAGATATGAATCTAGCAGAAACCTTGTTAAAAGATACCAAACTCCCACTGATAGACCCAAGCCATCTAGAAAAATTAAATGAGCCCATTACTTCTGAAGAAATAAAACGAGCTATAGGGGGTCTTTCCAATGGAAAGGCACCCGGCCCGGATGGGTACACATCCGAATTTTACAAATTGTTAGGCTCAGACCTCATACCTGCTCTTCACTCGGTCTATAACCACATATGGGTAGGAGGCCCCTATCTCCCCACAGGCCACCTGGCCAATATTAAACTCATTGCAAAAAAAGGAAAAGACCCACTTGATCCAGGTTCCTTTCGCCCCATATCCCTACTAAATGTTGACTCCAAATTAATGTCTAAGATAGTAGCCACCAGATTAGGAGATATAATGCCATCCCTTATACACAGCGCCCAATCGGGATTCACAAAAGGAAGATCCGCGGCAGCCAACATCCGTAAAGTCATGATGGCCCTCGAATATGCAAAGACACATCCATCTAACAATACGGTAATAGTCACCCTCGACGCCGAGAAAGCTTTTGACAACGTAAGTTTCAAGTGGCTTTCTCTGGTCATGCAACGCTTTGGTCTAAATGGGTCGTTCTATTCCTTCATACAGAGTATGTATTCAGCCCCCTCTGCCACAGTCACTGCGGCAGGTATACAATCCTCGCCTTTTCGCCTACATAGGGGGACGAGACAGGGCTGCCCTCTATCACCCCTACTTTTTAACCTTGCTATAGAGCCCCTCTCACGCCTCCTCTCTTCGTCCCCATAGGACAGGTGGACTTGAGAGTGGCTCTATTTGCAGACGACATACTAATATTTTCTTCATCCCCCTCCACAGACATCCCAGCCATACAACATATTTTTGAAGATTTTCGCAAATGCTCGGGACTTAAAATAAATTTTTCAAAGAGCGAGATCCTCTCGCTAGGCATTGCTCCCCTCCAACACACTCTCCCTCCTTCCTCTCTTAGAACAGCTGACACTCATATTACATACCTCGGCTTGAAGATTGGTAGAATACCATCCTCTCTCTACACATTGAACTACCCTCCTTTAATTGACAGAATAGTAGGTGAACTTGAAACTTGGGGGGACTTGCCTCTCTCGCTCTTTGGGAGATGCGCACTATTCAAAATGGTCAGCTTTGCTCGCTTACTCTACCCCTTACAAACGCTACCCTTATTGTTGAAACATAAAGATGTGCAACTAATTAATAAAGCAATAACTACATTTATTTGGAAAAAAGCAAGGCCGCGGATAGCCATGACCAAACTATTTCTCCCTAAGGGTGAGGGGGGCCTGGGCCTACCCAATATAAGGATGTATAACTTGGCTTGCCTACTGAGAGTTGGGTTGGACTGGATACTGGGTTCGTCAAAATACTCTAATTTCAATCTAGAATCCTCACTGGTTAAGCCTTACGATCTGGCAGCTGTGCTCCATTGCTCACTCCAGAAATTACCAGCGATGATCAAACACAATTTACTTTTTAAAGACACTCTGGTGGCCTGGCGGGAAACCAGAAAGAAACTGGGCTTATCCCCTTTATTTTCTAATCACCTCCCAATATGTGGTAATCCTATGTTTACACCCAGTCTTCAGTACGAACCCTTCGCTAAATGGAAAGACAAGGGGTTGGTGGGAATCCACTCCCTATTTCAAGATGTGACAGGTACTATCAAGTCATTCTCTCAATTATCGCTAGAATTCCACCTTCCCCAAAACCATTATTTCCCATACATGCAATATGTAGATTTTGTCACCAAGGTCTGCCCAAAAAAGGCTGCCCGTCTCCAAACTTCGTTCATTGATGTCCTTCTTAAGAGTAAGAATTACTCAATCTCGGCTATCTACACTCCCCTGCTTACTAAACTCTCAACCCCTCTGCAAAATACGTCCATGTCATCCTGGGTCAAAGAACTGCCAGGTGTGCTGGAAATAGATGATATTATACGTGGCCACAATCTCACTAGGTCTATCATTCAATGCGAATCTTGGAGAGAGACCCAATTCAAGATCATGCACAGGGCATATTACCCTTTTTCCACGTCAAAGTCGCCTGAAATAGGCCCTGCTTGTCCATGGTGCTTGACAAACAAACCGACCCTACTCCATAGACTTTGGAACTGTCCACCAATTGCCATCTTCTGGTCCTCAGTCATTCGCTTTGTAACCACAGTAACGCAATTCTGCCTTATGTTGGAACCAACGCTCTTAATTTTTGGATGCCCTCCTCACATGGAACCATACTCCTCCACCTACATCCGGCTACCCCAAAGCACCAGACACTGGATACTTCTAGCCCTGCTCACAGCCCGCAGGACTATCCTCCAACATTGGATCGCCTCATCTCCACCCACCATCTCAATCGTGATAAAGGAGTTGAAATCGCTGTTACTCAAGGAAAGCTTGGACATGTTCTCTACCCCTTCATACTCCAAAGTCAAGTTTGAACAAAGATGGTCGGCTTTCATTACACACTACCTATCTACTCCAGAGCAAAATGCCTTGTCTTCCGGTTCTTTTGTTTTCCTGGACCCAGACACCACGTCTAAACCCCCTACCCAAGGGTTAACAGCTTAATTATATGACCCCCCCCTCTTCCCCCCCCCTTCCCGCATTACCTTACCACTGTCTAACTAGATACGTGTATATCCTGTAAAATGTGATATTGACTCAGATGCATTGTTACAATTACACGCAATGACCTCCTCTCCTTCTGTACCCTCTCTTTATTTCTCCCTCTTTTCCTTTTTTTCTATCTCTACCTATCTTTATCTACACCTTTTTAAGGAAAACCGACCTCTGGTTATAAAGCAGATGTACAACAGCTGACATTCCTACACTTTTAACATGCTCTAAACTACTTGTCTTTATAGATAACAATGTCCACCATTGTAGTGTCGTTAATTGCCAGTAGATTGGATAATATGTCTCAGCTTTTCTTTATTCCTTGTATATTCTGTAAACTCAATAAAAATATTTTGAAAAAAAAAAAAAAAAAAAAAAGAAATCCGCGCCGAAATCCTCTGGCGATGACGTGTCGCGCCGTCGCCGCGATTATGACGTGGCGACGTGCGCGACGCTGTCATATAAGGAATTCCACGCATGCGTCGAATCATTATGACGCATGCGGGGGATCCCTTTGGACGGATGGATCCGGTGAGTCTGTACAGACCAGCGGATCCATCCGTTGGGATGGATTCCAGCAGATGGATATGTTGTGCATGTCAGTGAATATCCGATCTGCTGGAATCCATCCCAGGGGAGATATATCCGCGGAAAAAGATTTGCTGGCGTGTACACACCATAGGATCTATCCGCTGAAACCCATTTGCTGGGATTTATCTGCGGATGGATTCTATCGTGTGTATGGGGCCTTATGGGCGTTTCCGGGCAGGGAAAGTGTGTATGCTCCTAGCAAACTAAGCAGTATTGCTTTAAAAGATGGACAGCTTCCCTGACTCTGAAAACGCTCATAAGCGTTCATATTACCGCTGATAGGAATCCTTATTTTGCGCCATTCCATAGAATAACTTATATTCAGATTATGCTATTATTGCTTGTGGAAGGGAGGCTATCTGCAGGCGTGCAATACGAATCCCAACCATGCTGATCAGACACAGCAGAGACAAGAGCGCACATCCGCCCAAAGCCACTAATGGTCTTGCGGAGCGAGCATATCCCCTCCTCAACGATCGTCCGCGCTAATGCGGACATATCCCCACGCCGCAAACATCACACTCCAACCTCAAGATGTTTTCCACTACCAGACGGGATTCAACCAGCCTCAGACTGCCCCAGTCAGCTCTTTAGAGCGGGTTGCGGAAATACTAACACTGGGTGACACTATGACAGTACATATTAACTACATCTTCATAAAATTTTCACACACCACTGACACGTAAATAACTGATTATCTTGTTACAATGGCATATGAAAGTCAGTGGGATTTATTAGGCAACAAGTAATCATCTTGTCCCTGAAATCGATGTGTTGAAAGAAGAAAAAAAATGAGCATGGCAGTTTTGTGTGTATGGGGCTGCATAAGTGCAGACCAGTCAGGGCGCCCATGCTGACATGTGTGCACAGCCCAAAGCCTCTACAATGGGCAAGTGAGCATATGAACTGGCCCACGGAAATATGGAAGAAGATAGTCTGGTCTGATGAATCATGTTTTCTTTTATAGCACATGGATGGCCGGATGAATGCATGCGTGTTACCTACTGGGGGAAGAGACGGTACCAAGATTCAGTATAAAAGGAGGAGAGCCAGCTAAGATATTCTGCTAGTAAGGGCAATGTTCGTCTAGGAAACTTGGGTCCTGGCGATCATGCGGATGGTACATAACACATACCACCTCCCTAAACCTTGTTGCTGAAGAACTACACCCCTTCATGGAAATGATATTCCTTGATGGCATTGGCCTCTTTCAGCAGGTTTGAAGAACACAACAATTGCTCCAAATAGGTTTCAACATAGATTATTTTCTCACTTACTGCAAGTCATCTCATGACACCGGAAGGGTGTTCTACTCCTTATGAGAAATTCAAACCTAACGCTTAACTCTTCCCTTGACAGATGCTCCTTGAGTGGCGGGCTTCATCCTATGATACCTCATCAGAAAATAATGTGTGCTCTCTCCTGCGGAACTATGGCCAGGTGGATGTCTCCACCCCGGTTCCCGGGAATATATCTTTTATTCGAACCCACATCAGAGCTCATGTAGAATTGACCACATATTCACTAATTTCCAACATCTGTCATTAGTGGATAGGATCTCTATCTCTACTTCTACCTGGTTGGATCACAACCTCTTGGTCTTGCTGACGAACCCTGTGAATCTCTCTCGCCCTACCTATCAGTGGAGGCTGACTGAATCCCTGCTCAACACCCAGGCTCCCTGTCTATAGATACACTTTCATATTCAATCTTACTTTTCTGACAGTCCGGGTTTAGTGTCTTCAGCTGTATCTCTATGGGCAGTTTACAAAGTCACTATAAGGGGTCACCTAATTCACATCGCTATCTCTAGAAAACGAGACAGGTAAAATAGGGTATGGGAGTTGACTTCTCTCCTGGTTCTGGCGGATGAGGCCTGAAAGGCATAACCAACTGTGGCCAAACGTGAGCCCCGTGAAACCATGGCCACTGATCTTGACCCCCTTGCCACTCACACAGCTTGGTGCCAGATAACACAGCATACCTTCAGAAGTCAAGTGGGGTAAATGCCTCCATGGGTCATTATATTAAGTTATGGCTGATTGGTGTATACATACGTGGAATTCAGGTTTAAAAGAATTGGGTCATTCCTGTGTGAACAAACAACCTGTAACAAAATATTACTGTAATCAGTGAATTCCTCCATATCTGAGATCTTGATTATTAGCGAAATTTTTTATTTTGCAATGGACATATATTGCTTTTGTATTTACCTAATATCCAACTGCCCAATATACTTGCTCAAGTGAAGGTTACCCTAGGGTTGGGGTGTCCAAACTTTTTTTAACCACTTAAGCCCCGGACCTTTAGGCAGCTAAATGCCCAGGCCAGGTTTTGCGATTCGGCACTGCGTCGCTTTAACAGACAATTGCGCGGTCGTGCGACGTGGCTCCCAAACAAAATTGGCGTCCTTTTTTCCCCACAAATAGAGCTTTCTTTTGGTGGTATTTGATCACCTCTGCGGTTTTTATTTTTTGCGCTGTAAACAAAAATAAAGCGACAATTTTGAAAAAAATGCATTATTTTTAACTTTTTGTTATAATAAATATCCCCCAAAAACATATATACATTTTTTTCCCTCAGTTTAGGCCGATACGTATTCTTCGACCTATTTTTAGTAAAAAAAATCGCAATAAGCGTTTATCGATTGGTTTGCGCAAAATTTATAGCGTTTACAAAATAGGGGATAGTTTTATTGCATTTTTATTAATTTTTTTTTTTACTACTAATGGCGGCGATCAGCAATTTTCTTCATGACTGCGACATTATGGCGGACACTTTTTGACACATTTTTGGGACCATTGTCATTTTCACAGCAAAAAATGCATTTAAATTGCATTCTTTATTGTGAAAATGACAGTTGCAGTTTGGGAGTTAACCACAGGGGGCGCTGTAGGAGTTAGGGTACACCTAGTGTGTGTTTACAACTGTAGGGGGGTGTGGCTGTAGGACTGACGTCATCGATCAAGTCTCCCTTATATAAGGGATCACTCGATCGATACGCCGCCACAGTGAAGCACGGGGAAGCCGTGTTTACATACGGCTCTCCCCGTTCTTCAGCTCCGGGGGGCGATCGCGACGGAGCGGCTAAAAACAAATAGCCGCGCCGTCGTCCCGGATCGCTCCCCGAGGGAACCCGACCGCCGCATGTAGCGGGGGGGGGGGGGGGGTCCCGATCGAACCCCCGACCCGCGGAAAGGCAAGGACGTACATGTACGCCCATTTGCCTGTATGTGCCATATTGTGGACGTACATATACATGCGGCCGTCGGGAAGTGGTTAAAGAGGGCCAGATTTGATGAAATGAACATGCGTGAGGGCTGACCATTTTACCTGACGTTTTTTGAACCAGTGGCGGCCCGTCCATTAGGGGTGCCCAGGTGCCGCCCCCCCTATCCGCACCACCCCCTATATGCAGTGGATAGATTCATGCATATCATGAATCTATCCACGGCCGCTGTGGCTGCCCCCTATTCATATGTCCAACCCCTTTCAGTTATACTTGGCATATGAATTAGAGCAAGCCGTTTTTTTTTTTAAGAACCTGATTAGAGCAATAGGCTCTAATATGCTTCAAAGTAGAAGAGTATTGCGTCTGGAGCCCACCCAGGTGTGTTGCAACAGCCAATGAATCCTGTTTCCCATTTAGCCAAAATGTCAGGCGATCCTATTGGATGCCTAGCGCAGGAAGAAGGAGAGAGGACTCCTCGCGCCAGAAGGAGGAGAGAGGAGACACAGCGAAAGCTGTTCCAGGAGAGGAAACCGAAGCAGCTGCATCCAGGGTAAGGGTGGTGGTGGGGGGGCTGTGTTAGTGCACTGCTTTGAACCATTAAAATTAAATGCAAATTAACCAAAATTAGGGTCAGTGCCCATCAATGCAGCCTAATCAGTGCCCATCTGCAGCCTCACCATTGCCACGAATGCAGCCTCACAAGTGCCATGAATGCAGCCCCACATGTGCCATGAATGCAACCTCACCATTGCCATGAATGCAGCCTCACCATTGCCATGAATGCAGCATCACCATTGACATGAATGCAGCCTCACAAGTGCCATGAATGCAGCCTCAATATTGCCTTGAATGCAGCCTCACAATTGCCATGAATGCAGCCTCACCATTGACATGAATGCAGCCTCACCATTGACATGAATGCAGCCTCACCATTGCCATGAATGCAGCCTCACCAATGCCATCAGTGCAGCCTGATCGATGCCCATCTGCAGCCTCAGAGAGGACAGTGGGGGGGAGGGCGGGTCCAGCGCCAACAGATTACATACAGGAGAATCTCCTGTTTACTCAGTGGCCTCTTTAATACAAAGTCCTGCCTCCTATGATAGACAGAATAGTCGTCCAACGCCAGCCCAGAAGACGTGACTTCCTATTACAGAGGCCGAGTAAACAGGTGATTCTCCTGTATGGCGTGGCGCTTGGGGATTCGTTGGGGGGCCACAAAAGATATATATATATCCAAATTACCAGTGGAGCCATATA